>NC_068405.1:2011514-2053277 GCF_023724105.1 Carassius gibelio
GCCAGTCTTCATGTAGGTTGTGTGTAATTTTTAATGGGTAACATTCACTTTACTTACACACTTTCCCTAATCAGTACAGTTTTCTACTGCAATAGGCTCCCTGCAGTACTATTTGAAAGGGCACTTGATGGGCTGATCAGGTGTGAATACACAACTCCTCAGAGACCTTGTTTTTTTACTGTGAGCATGCAGCTGAAAAGCTAAGGATGTGGATCCCCAATCCTGTTATCATTATCTTATCTGAACATCACGAAGACTGGAAGCAGGTCGGAGTGTAAATGTGAGAGATCTTGCTGATGCTGCTAACTCTCTGCCCGCAGCTGCTGCATCCAACCCTCCTTCGTTCCTTTAGAATTTATGAACTCACTCAGCAATGTTATTACAAGTCAGAGTTTATTGGGAAATTGTTACATTATGTGAAGTGTCTAACAAATTGCTTATGCTCCTGTAATTGGGTTACAACAGGCGTGCTCTCCCATTGGTGAGATTAGGCAGGCTGGGCTCCCACCGATCTCACAACCCAAGCAGTAATTTTATTTGTCTTGCCTCGCTCTCCCTCTCCTAACAACATGGCTTTCTCTGCCTCCTTGCCAGATGTCTGTTTGGAGGAGCAGGCTTGTTTTTTGGCCCCTGACAACACAATTACAGCCCCGTCGATTGTCGTGTGTGTGCATTAAGTACCTCCCCCAAAATGAGGCCGATTAATGAAGGGGCTCCTCGGGGCCGAAGAAGAAGCCCCAGGCACCCACACAGAGGAGAGGAACTGTTGTTACGGGTCAGGCTGCTACACATGCTCCATACTGTATTATGCAGGTGTGTATGTGTATGTTTGAAACTGCATTGCATAATGTGGCTTGATCACAGGATAGGATGCTACACTTCAAGGACACTACAAGATTCCTGCCTGTAAATAGATCCAGCAGATCCATCCATCTACATATTATCAGGATTAAATATTTGTTATAATTTACATTTTTATAATGTCATTTTAAATCATTAAATTATTATTTCAATTATTTTAGGTATGTTTTATAAAAATAATACACTACCACAGATGGAAATTGGTAATACTAAAAGGAAAATATATTACATTTGTTGCATCCTGTATGTCTACGCATATTCATGGTTTAGGCCCTATGATGATATCCTTCTTAATATAAAGGTATCTATATATTTAATATAAAGACCCATAGTGTGAAAATATATTATTTATAATATTATACAAAATAAATAAATGTATTGAAGCGAAGGCAAACAAATATACAACTTGTATTAATATTATAGCAAATCTTTTTTTTTCTACTCATTGTTAATGTTGGATGCATAAATAAAAAAAGATCTTCGTATGAATCTATCAAAAAAATAAGAAATTCAAAATTTTGCACAATTAATGTAGTTCCATAACAGCATATTAAATTATGTTGTAAACAATATTGTAAATAAATATTCTAAGTGAATTCGGGAAATGCGACGACCATAAGAATTTAGAAATTTGAGACTATGGGTCAAAAACGAAAAAGGGTTTAAGCATAAAAACGCTAAGTGAAATACTTTAAAGTAGTTGTCGTCATCAGCCACCCCCGCCCCCAACCCAATTAAAAACTTTTCTGTTTAATTTAATTGCAATTTTGTTTTTGTTTTTCGGAGCAAAAAATAAATATCATAAATCTTCCCTGATTTACAGAAAAGACCCACTAAAATGTCATTCAGTATAACAGTCTTGTCAGGCATATTTACAACAAAAATCTATTTATGACACATTAAAAGACTAATTTCTTTCAACTCGTATACTAATTAGTTGTAATTTTACATTTAAACAGTTTGCCACTAGGTTTTGCCCATTGGTCAGTAAGAATTATTTACTCATTTAAAACACCCCAAAATTGTATATGCTTCTTTATTCTGACATATTTAAATATATAAAAGAATAAGCATGTTTTTTAGGATTTTTACATAAATATTGTTACATATTTCAACCAAATTTAGACCCCCCCCCCCCCCCCCGTGAAACCTTAAAACTAGACACTTTACTTACATTTAATGTGCTTTTCATGCAGACATCTTAATGTCTTTGCCCCCTACACAAATGGCATATCAAAATAAGAGATGGACTAGTTTAGCTGAGGCAACTTGCAGTGTATTTAAACAGTGTATTTTCTTTTTTGTGATCTGTTCAATGGGAGAAGAACCCATAATCATGTTGTTTTTAACCCCATGCTTTTGCAGTTGAGTTACAGGAACACAATATTCAGTCTTTATGTACAGTGCATCAGCTGAACGTGATTTATTAGGCAAATTGTACTAAGCAGGTCAGTGTCTGTGCTTTTTCAGTATATATAAAACAAATAAAGAGAATCGACCCTGTCTGTAGGGTATGTGAAGACTGAAAATGGCTTAATTTTTATAATGTTCCCCTGACAAGAGATTATCCAACATAGTAATGGCAAATCAATAGGGACTTAAGTTGTCAGGAGAAACAGATAACATACTAAAAGGGATTGATTAGATGAATTTTCTCATTTTATGAGAAAGTCTATACCGAAGGTAGCTGCAAAGCTTGTTAAATAGAGGGCATACTTATCCTTGCAGATAGAAAAAAACATATTAAAGAGCTGAAGGCAGATTGTTGAAGGGAAGAGAGAGACTGAAGGGAAGAAACTGCTGACCTGTGCTTTTTTTTGTCTGACGTTGAGCTGATTTATAACGATGGATAAGCTTTGTCTAAAGGGGGAGTGAACGATGTCTCCATGTAAATGATCTTAAATGAGATATCACAGGCTGTTGTCACAGCGGGAGCTCTTGCAGTGTGGAAACGGAGGAAGCATCATGGGACTTTTTAGTCCTTTAAAGCATGAGGATAATTCTGAACATCCTAGGCTTTTCTTTACACGTCTTTTTCTACTTTTATGGTCATTTAAACAACACAAAGCAATTGTTTAATGTTGGAATTAGGATGTTTAAAAAGACAAAACAATAATCATCGTTGGTTCTTATATTACAAGATATATTCTTGACAATTAAAAAAAATGTCTAATGTAAAAGCACACAGAGTCTAATGCAGTATTTTAGACGTAGCATCATGATTTAATCATTGCAGTATCACAATTATACACACCTCTCCTGAGGAATAGTGCATTCACGGTATTTTTTTCTGCTGAAAGCTGAACAGCTGTGTTTCTGAAGTGCTTTGTGTAAATGTCTCAGGAATTTGGGTGTCAACAACTGTCACCAAAACACGCTGCCACTGATTGTATTTGGATGCACAGATGTTTATATCCTTATGTGAAGGGCTTCTCATTTCAATGAAGCAATGAGAACTGTGGGTACTATTTCAGCATTTCTGCAAGAAAACTAATTAGTGGAGGAAAGTCTGCATGAGGATTAAGGTTTGGACTTCTCTGGTCCGCTGGCTGTAATTTAATATGTAATATTTACATCCTGCATTGCTGTAGCGCACCTTAGAAGATGTGAGCTGTTCAGTCATAAACATATAAACATATCCCCCTTCATGGTTGTGCTCAGTATAGTGAATGGATGTGGTATTTGGGTGACATCTGGTCCCTGACTGTTCAAAGTGTAGCAGCTGTTGCTCCCCATGATGACGTTCATCTTCCTCACAGCCATGTGACACTTTAAATGTTCTTGTCTCTATTCCAGCTTCTCAAAAACTCTTTGAGCTGTCACTTACGAAGTCTGCATCTCAGGAAGTGCTTTGACCTTTCATTATGTATTATCTGTGGGGTCAGAAACCAAGTCTAGCTGTTGTTTTGTTTTTAGAGAGTAATAGATAGATGGTTTTGTATACGAAGCATATTCTGCAATGTTTAAGAGGTCAGCATTTTGATGTAGATGTTGAATAACAAAACTAGGACCAACTCTTATTCAGAGGAAAAACTAAAATCTGGAGCCGAATGATTTTTTCGTTTAAAATAATTTCAGTTTGGATATATTTTAATTTGCAATTCATTCCTGTGATCACAAAGCTGAATTTTCAGCAACCATCCATTCTTCAGTATCACACGATCCTTCAAAAATCATATGTTGATTTTTTGCTAAAGAACCATTTCTTATTTGATATACATTCCTAATGTTGGTGTTAAATATCGTATAGTCACAGATTTAATGGTTCCTTAATTAAAGGATTTCGAATTGTTCAGGAATAGTTCACTTCCTAATGGTTAGTAAATACTAATTCAGTATTTAAGTGTTTTTGTTCCTGTGAAGATAGCTGGCAATGAAGTGTTTCTTCCTTTTGAAGGGCTTGATCAATCATCTCCATATTGTGAAAACCTGGTGCTGATTTCTCACTATTGTTTGGCGTCCCTCCTCCAGCAGATCTGCGCTCTCTTTATGAACTCCGCGATGAGGAGACACACGCTGCTCACTTCATTTCAACAGGGCTGACTGTCAACCTCAACAAAAGAGTCTGACCCCTGCGCCGCCTCCTCTCCACAGATTAGGGCAATTCCCCATGCAGATGTCTTGTGCCCAGCCTTGTGCGTCTCCCCAGCGACTTTTACAAATCCAGCTTTGACTGATTATGTCCTGACAGCTCCAATGTTGGCTCACTTACACAGATTGACATAAGCATTAGGGGGTGGGCTGACCCAGCCTCAAAGCGCCTGGTTTTATCTATTTGATAGTGACCCCTCCCACTTCTTCTTCCCATTCTTCAGCAAAGCAGCTGAGACTCTCACACTCTCGCACAAAAAAGAGGCAGAACCCCTCGGCTCTTCCCTGCCCACCCCTAGCATTCATCATCCTGAAGTTAATTGGTGTGGGCTTTAAGCAAATTTCCTCTACTCAAACCATCAGCCTGCTGCCTGAAGACGCAGTGCAGAACGTGACTGCTGACCCGCCGCCATACGCTGCCTATTGATTTAACTGACAAAGCAGACCGCTCTGATAGAATTCCAGGCTGGAGAATGCATTAGCCCTATGGAGGACAAGAGAGGAGGGAGGGGAATGTGGCCATCAATATGCAAGATGAATGGTGATTAAACTCAACCTTGATTTAAGGTTTCTGCTTGAACTTTCCCAGAGCTAATCTACCCCTTCACTGTCCTGCGCTAAAATCACAAACGCATTGCTGGTGCCTGACTAAGTGTCATCTTTATTGAAATGCCAGGAGAGGAGTAGATCAAAGCTTGAAGGAACAATCATGGTTTTAATTGATTATAATTCAACTGATCTAATGGAAAAAGGAACCGATGAGCACATAACTTTCCAAATTTTCCAGTTTATTTACAATTTAAAATAGGCCTATACCTTGATTAAGACGTCATGTATTAATGTGTCATGTATTAATCTGCAAATGACTCCGTGTCCACAGGAAGGAAGGAAGCATTAGTCTTACGACTGAATGTCTTCACGTCCCTGTAATGAATGCAGATCACTGACCCATAAAATAGAATAAAAAAAGCAATCTTGTGCTGTGGATCCACATTATTACTATTTTCCCCTCCTCCTCTTCATCCCTGCCTTTCCCTTAGATCTGCTGAGGTCTCAGTCAGGAAGAAATGGGCGTTTGTGACAAGCCTCTCGCCGTAGGGTTAATTAAACAGCTCGCTTTAGCACCGCTGCTGTCATTCGCCCAAACACGGACCCATCAGTCACGCAAACACTTCGTCCTCACGCACACACACCGTACATGTCAAAGTGTCAGAGGTTCCGGGTCCCACGGTGACGGCCTGGAACATTAAATCTTATCTGGTTTATCAATTATTCCCATGATTGCTAGCACGGATTAGTCTATAGTACTCAAGGCATTGCTGAAATTTATCACCCTTCTTTCATCTTTGCATTTGCAGCATAGAGTGGGGGCCTTTCCAGTGCCGTGCTGGGTGGAATATGGGTGATGTATTTTTCTTATTTTATACCCAGCTGGAGAAATGGCCTTTATTATGCCACTCATACTGCTGTCCAGACAATCCTTCAGCAAATCACTGCTTGGCATTTTACTTTATTGTGTTCATTAATAAATATCCTTGGCTTTCGCCGTACACAATTCACAATCCTCGAAATGACAGAACTGTATGTGAACTGAGCACTTAAAGCAATAATGCATGCTGTTCTAAACGTGTGGTGGTGGTGGTGTTTTTTCATTGAAAGCAAAAGAGGATTTTTAAAGAATATCCTGGCTGTCTGTGTCTTTATATTGAAAGTGAATGAGTAATGTCATCTGTGACTGTATACAGTCCATGCCTGTAGGTTTGGAACAACATGAGGGTGAGTAAATGAATGGTTGTCCCTTGTTTGTCTGTTTGTTTGTTTGTTTGTCTGTCTGTTTGTTTGATTGATTGATTTATTGTTTTATTCTACTTTATAAATTGCTTTATTGTATTTTTTATTGTTTCTGTATGGTATTTTTTGCTTTGTTTTATTATATTTATGTAATAAATTATTCAATTTTGTAAATTTATTGTATTTTTATTATATTAAATTGTTTGTTTTGTTTTTATAAAGACTTTTTGCTTTGCTTTGTTTTATTCCATTTTGTAAATTGTTTATTGTATTTTTATTTAATTTTTAGTTGTTTTATTGTTTGTTTGGTATTTTATACATCACTTTATTCTATTTGATAGTTGTTTTTTGCTTTATTTTCTTCCATTTTATTTATTTATTTTTTGCTTTAATTTAATTGTTTTTTGTATTTTGATTCATTTTTATTGTATTTTATTTTTATTTCATTATGTATAATTTTAGTTTTTTAGTTTTATTCATTTATTTTTTTTTTATAATGTTTTTTTTTTTGATCTGTATCTGCCTTAAAATAGCCTCTCAGACTGATATGGCAACAAACTCAAATGCAAACAAACCATTTTAGTTGAATGCATAGCTTAACCATCTGCATTAAAACTATACGTTCCTCAGTATTTGGAAATTTGCATCAGGGGTGACTGTGTCAGAACACATCATCTGCAGTGACGTCCCCGCATTAGGACGATGCATAGACACTAGATCTAACATGGTGAACAAATTGTCACCTCCAGGGACGATTGGACAAATCAAGGTTTCTGTGGGTTTAATGCAGCATAAGCTCAACATATCAGAGCCATTGCTACTTCTCTCCTAGCATATGTGGCCTGACATTTAACAGGAAGACACGGAGCAGGAAAGCACTTTTCCAGCCCTTTAATATGGCACAGCAATATGAGCATCCAGAGTTTTGCTCTCCCTCACAGATTCATACAGGCTTAATGTACCTCTCCCAAATCCCATTAGCTGACAGGCTGTTGAAACAGCTTGAATATGTGAGGCTCATGCTTGAGGGATCGGGCCAAACTGGAAGGCCTGGCACCTAGTCAACTCGACAGAAGCGGCTGCCTCTCCTCTTTAGAAAGGCACAGGCGACAAAGAGCTCATCAGCGCTCGCCACTCAAGAACCAGCAGGGAGGCAAACCATACAGTAGTTAACTCGCTAATATGGGCAGCATGTGAGCAGTCATTGTACGACTTCCAGAGCTCAATAAGGGATGGAGGAAGGCAAACTCGTCGTCCATTTAGCAAGAGCCCGCTACTGTTAGTGGTGCACAAAGAGGCTTTTGTTGTTTAGGTTTTTTTGAATTTCTAGTTACTTTTGCTTGGGTAACTCTTGAGTTCAAGCTTTATGTTAACCTTCCCGGAGAGGGAAATGACATACCCTGAGGGTGTTTCTGTGTTTTGCCGGGACAGAAAAGAAAGTCAATCTTTTACGACATATTGCGGTCCTCCTCTCCTGAAAGAGCACAAGTAGGCTTATAGCTGTTTCCACAAAATAGGTCATTTCATTTAAAGGTGACAAACATATGTCATTTACGGTCACACAGAACCCCCCCCCCCCCTTCTCATTTCTGTCCATGTGTAAAAAATGGGAACGTAACATTTGGACTTGGCGATCAAACCTCATATCCAATTTGTGTTCCTATCTGAGGGAGAGGGAAGTCTGTGGAGACCCCGGGGCAGTGCTGCCCCTCTCAGCTCTGACATTTCATCTACCGTGTGAACCACTGAGCTATCAATTAAAACAACAAAACCCATACACACCTCATGACACTGCCTGCTAGGATAACACTGAGAAAACTAAGGTCAGCTTCCTTTGATAGTGGCATTACGAGGAGGCCATCCTGGGGCGAGCAATGTAAATTCAACTGAATCATGTCAGTTAAGTCTGTGTAACAGAGAGAAATCTCTGAATTGAGTGTTAATTGTTCTTACTTGAATATATATGGTGTCAAACTTTTAAGGTTTTTGTCTTCCAAGACTGCATGACTAGAAACTGTCCAGGCTTTTTATGAAAATTTTTTAATCAATATTTTAGGTCCCACTTTATATTAGGTTGCCTTAACTATTGTGTTATACATTTAAGTTAAATTGTAAAGTTGATACAATGCACTTATTGTGTACATGTTTTTACATTGTGTGTGTGTGTGTGTATATATATATATATGTATGTATAATGTAGAATTACATTTGTTACACTGTTCCCTTATTCTTAAACCTAACCATACCACCAAACCTGTCCTTAACTTACCCATCCATCTCAATAGCAGCAAAAGGCTTTTGTTAAACACAATGAACACAATAACCTTGTACATTATTTTTTGTGCGTAGTTAATTCCACCTAAAATAAAGTGGGACCGTATTTTAATATAAATATAATTTATTAACATTAATATTGAATTATATTGTTGTTTACTTTTTTTAATTTTAGCTTCAGGGATTTTGCTATGTACTTTTGTATTTATTAATTAAGTTTGTTTTCACCAAATATTTATTTATTTTATTTTAACTAAAATACCACTGGAACAACATTGCCATTATAGTTAGTGGTTTTATTTTTCTGTTTTTTTTTTTTTTCCAGGGCCACCCTTCAAGATCTAGTCGAAGTTGCTCAAGATCTAGTCAAGCCCAGGCCTGAGAAAAAAAGGTCTAGTTGTCTTGAGTGAATTGTCTTGCCTTTGAAGGATTTTTGTGTTTACTTGCACAATCTGGAACACTGTAATTTGAATCTGTAACACTTGTTGTGTGAATTTGGAATGCAATCACTGTCTTTAATAAATGCACAAGTAATTGTCTCTAATAATAGCTGTTTACCATTTACAGATATGCATATGTTCTCCTACCAATCCTGAGAGAATGAAAACTGCATCATACTCAATACTCCAACCACAGTCACGGCTGGTACCACGCTCAAACACCCTCCAGAAGTTAAGTTTAAGGTAACCTCCCAGAATTGACTAGAAGGGGTGTCATTGTTCAATGTTCAGTCTTGGAAATATATATATATATATGTGTGTGTGTGTTTGTGTGTGTGTCTTTGTAGATGGTGATATGCTTTTGGTGTCCGGTTCAACCATGCTTGAAAATCTGCGCGCTATAACAACATGTATGAGCATAAAGAAGGTGTATTTGAATTACTAAGCTTATATTTCTAGGAGTAGTTTGAGTTTTTCTTGGATGGGCATTGCCCACCTGTAGCCACTCCCCTGAGCTAAATTTATCAAAAGCATTACAAACTATATACTACCCATCATGCACTGTAATGGCCATTGTGTAGAATTTTCATCAGAGCGAATTCCCAGTATGAATGCCTTAATAACTACACATTTGTCTGATAGTTTATATTGTTTGTTAGTTTTTAAAAGTGTCTTAACCAAGAGACCTTCCACGATTAATGTACATTTTCGTAAATAAAGAGTTATTCTAATATCAGTTTTTCTAATGAGATAAGAAGATGTGGCTTGTCCAAAGTGAATATGAATGCCATTTTTCATCATATTCATCAACCACTCCATGCTGATGGGTTCATTACCATCAAATTAGAGATAAAAATCGTGCTACTGCCCTGAAATGATGTGGAAAGGCAGCGCTGATAAGATTAATGATGAATACATTAGTGTTGAGCTAGCCATAAGACACATCTCAGATCTCTCTCCACGAGCACACGCTGAACAGATAGCACTTCTAATTGAGTTGCACTAGAAGGTAAGAGGGTTGAATCTGTAAGCGGCTTCAGAAAAACATGCCGAATCAGAGCTTGTTCATATTTCGTGGCTTTACGGTGCTTTTGTTTTACAATGAAAGCTGTGAGCTTATCAGCTTGGCTGTGGCAGACATTGCAGAAGTCAGGGGACAGCCGACGGACAGAGCCAAGACTCTGTGACAGATCGCCACAGCTGACAGCCTTTAACGTCCCATCTAATTTATGTCGTGTAGGGAATGGGAATGAAATGTTAATAAAGAATCTCTGCATCACATATTCTTAACTGCAGCCTCAGGCTTCACTCTGCATCTGTCATGGAGATGAATACAGAGAAAAGGAAGGAGGAGGGAGAACCGAGTGGCACAGAGGGATGGCGAGTTATCTTTACACATGTAGTTGAAGCCAAAGTCATTTTAGACTTAAAATGAGCAGCCTTAACAAGCTAAGCAAAATGAGGAGCGTGTTTACAAAATAAACCACTATATTCTGGCTATTAGTTCCGAATCGTAGATTATATCCTGATTGAGTGTTGAGGCAGTTTGAATTGACTGAGTGAGTGGCTAACATTTATCTCATGTCTCAAGGCTGTCATTAAATAGATTCTCTTGTCTGATTAGTTAAACATGATATTGAGCTGTTTGGATTTCCTCCAGCCAGGATGACAAATGAGCCGGGTCATTTTACACAGCCAGGCCTGAAGAGGGCAATGTGTGCTTGTGTCGAGATCAGGCATGTTTCTCACACCTTTCCCTAATCGGCTGAAATGCATTCTGTACTTTTTTTTTATTTTAATTAAAAAAATATATAATTTTAAATTCAACTTCTTTGATTCTGTTCTCTACAGACCAGTTTTGATATTGTCTTTGCAGTCGTTTTAACGCAAGTGCTCTAAAATGTATTAGCAAAGCAGCATATATTCCCTAAAAAACATATTTAACCTTGTAAAGTCTGACATGTTATAATATTATGATTGATTTTTTTTAACACTTTATAATTATTTTTTTTTAAATACTATTTAAAAGAAGAATGAACTAAAAGTTTGCTAATGTGATCTATTATATTTGATATATCAGGCTTTTATGGCCCACACATTATAATATAGTGAGAATATAGTGCTGACATTTGAGGAGGAAAAAAAAAAAATAATAATAATAATACAGGTGTTATTTATATAGAAAGTGAGACAAAATTCTGCTTTTAAATCACTCAATAATAAATCTCTCAATAATATTTTTTTGTAAAATTAAAATTATATCCTTAATTTTATGATCAAAGCTTTGATTGTGAGGGAAACTCTTTAAAATGCTTGAAAATGTTTGATACGTTACCATGAATAGTGTCAGGTAAACATTGCTTTAGTTCAGTAAATGTTCATTTTGAAGTATCGATAGCAGTTATGTCTAATTTATTAAATATGTTTTGATTTTATATCGTTTAGAGGCCTTATAAATTCATGTGTCAAATATGATACAGTGGGATTTACAGGGTTAAAGTTAGTCTGCCTAACATTAAATTACTTTCTATCTATAAGTCCATATATGAAGGACTGCATCTTGATATTTTCTAATATAAGTGCTCTAAAATATACAGGCCAAGTTCTATGACTTCCATACGAGATAAATAATCTGACAGTTTAACACAATCATCTGTGTGTCCGCTTATGAATCTTTGTGATTCCTTGATCCTGTCAGTTTGTAGTCATTTCAAACATGGGCAGTTGTCACGAGGAACCTAGCAGAAAGCAGCCTAAATGGAAAAGTTGGTTTTAAATAGTTTTTGGTAATTACCACGAGGTTAAAGTTAATATATCTCACACAGCAGGAGGGTTTTATGGCCTTTTGCTTTGTATTGCCTACCCAGTTACCCCAGCACTCAGAGCGCAGGCAGACATGCGAGAAATTAAAAGTGAGGCCGAAACAGATTACTGCTAAGTGCTCCGATGTTCAGGCAAGAGAGGAAAGGTGGACACTAAAAGACTTTAAGAGAATCGGAGGACATACGTATAGCCAAATAATAGATAAGGAAAAAATGGTCCGAAAAGAAAGAATCTCATATCTGTAATGGTCAGTCGTTCAGGTGCTGTGCCTGGACCATTGAGTTTTGTGGTCAGATTCAATTCCCGATATTTTATTGTGGCACTGCCACTCCATTAAGACTCATTTCCTTCTCACCAGTAGTGACTTTGGGAGACCCGAGGAATTTGAAGGCCAATTGACTTTTAATATGAATCACGCTGTGATCGCCCCATTCTCGTCCCCCGCCTACAAATTAGAAATGGCAAACAGAGTGTCCCCATCAAAACACTCTTTTCATGTTTCCCGTTCATGCTCCACAAGTCCCCCGGCTCCACCCCCACTGCAGCAGTGTGTGTGTGTGTCTGGGTTTCTCTGTGTGTGAGTGTATGTCTGTACAGGTGAGCAGGTAACGTGTTGCAGCATCATGATGTTTCTGTCATAGGCACTTTTATTTTGGCTTTCACATTACTGGAAGACATTATAGAGACAAATGAAATCTGTTGCTCTTAAAAAAGATTTGGTTTTGATTAACTGCACTTTCTGTAACGACCTACAGTTTATGTAACTAATACAAGTAGGATATAAGTCTGTATAATAAAGTAGTAGGTTATCATGAATTTATACCATTTGAAAATTTAGCAAATATGTAACTTGCCTCTGAATTGCTGTTATGCTATTGTTGATTACTGTAATGTAATTGTTAGTGAACAAAAAGTATTATTCTTCCTTTCATTTACACTTAAACGTGTGAGTGTGTGTACGCATATGCGTGTGTGTGTGATTGGTATTTGTTGTTTCCCACCAAAATATCTTAATTAGGTCAAAGCAAAATTGAATATTATTTTGATTTTTTTTATTAGAGAACACTTTATCAAGAAATGTATGCAAAAAATGTAACAATTTGAGACTTATGCTTAAAACAACAAAAATAAAAAATATCCAATGCAATAAAAAAAATTAATTAAATCTTTATATTAAATTAAATTACATTTAATTTAATATTCATCTTGTGCAGTTTTGTTTGTCAAATTATTCAACCTTCTGTACAGATGTTTAATCTAAATATAAGCAAAATTGCATATTAGTTTTTTTTATAAATTATTTTTAAGAAATAAACATTTGTTCATGTTTTAATCAAGAATATACAAATTTGAGGCTTTTGCTGTAGAAAAGAAAAAGATGTGCTAATACAGTAATACAAATTAAAATATAATAGTATATTTTAGTATTTGTTTGATTTAAATATTTATCTGCAGTTTTCTTAAGTAAATCTTGTTCTAAGATAAATGTAAACAAAACTGCATATTAAGATTTTTTTCATATATATCATGAATCAAGTAATATAATTATCTTAAGCAAAAATATTTTTTTATTCTTATGCTTAAAGCCAGAAAAAATGTGCCAATGTAGTAAGAAAAATAAACACTTCTTGAATCTTTGTCTTGTGGTGTTTAGGTGTTTTACTAAAAATAAGGTGTTTTACGTAAAAAATGCTGATAAATACTGATTAGGAAAATTAATTTTGTGTAACAGAGGAAGTCAGCACTCACAAGCAACATGTCTTGCATTTAAAAACTGTATAAATGACCCACATCCCACTACTGTACACAACTTGTGACTTCATGGGTCTCACCAATCTGTCAGTTTTATATTGCGCCCCCTATAGGAAATACCTGCGCAGTGCCATGCTGCCAGTCCCAAGGCCCTGAAGCACAAATTCATTAGTATGCACAGACACTCTCGCAGTGTGTGTGGCAGGAGCGGGAGCAGGCCGGCGTGGAGCAGAGGGGAGACAGTATTTTATCCACGCTTGCCAGTATTATGAGGCTGAGCGAGAGATTCACATTATCGTAATGGGAAAGTCAGCGCAGCAAGATGATGCCCCGGAGCCACGCCACTGATTGGCTGCAAAGCTGTATTTATATATAGCAGAGTGAGTTCACTTTTAGTTCAGCACTGAAGAAGAGAAACAGGCCTGCCTGACTGCCACTTCATCTGCTGCACAGAACACTATAAACTTAGCCTGGAGTTTAGGACTGCGTACTTGGCCATATGTGCTGTGCAGTAAAAAATATTGATGCCCATTTTCAGTC
Organism: Carassius gibelio; assembly: GCF_023724105.1. Lineage (NCBI taxonomy): Eukaryota > Metazoa > Chordata > Actinopteri > Cypriniformes > Cyprinidae > Carassius > Carassius gibelio. The sequence goes on from NC_068405.1 coordinate 2,025,587, forward strand.
TATGAGGTTTATGCAAATAACAACTTCATTGACCTCGGTGGACTTTAAAATGATCATATTATTCATAGTTTTGAGGATGTTAACAAGTTGTGTAAAATTGTTCCTTTCTCCCTCTCTGAATTTAAAACGGAAAAATAATGTTCAAACATTATAGTTAAAATATGTTTATTGGTTTAGCTGTAAATTACTTTTACTTTATGTATACTGTGGAAATGTATATTTGATTTAACAGATCCAAGTAAAATACTACAAAAGTGATCTTTTTGCAACCAAAATATCTGTATAAATAAATTTAGTCAATCTAAAGTTATATTCAACAAAACAATACAGTTTCTATGAGAAGTACAGGTGTATAGCATTACATTTAATAACATTCTATTTCTGATGTTGTTATATTTTCAGTAATGTATAATAGAACAGTGTTTCATGTTGCATGCTATTTCGTTTAATTATTGTTTAATGTTTTAGCATCATATCAGGTTTGAGATCAGTATGATTTTTTTTTTTTTGTTTATCTTATCCTCACCAACACTGCATCAAAAAAAAAAAACATTTATATTGTAAAATATGATTCAATTCAAAATAGATATGATCTATAATTCTTTAATATATTTTACAATTATTTTACATTTATTTAAAATTATTTTAAGTTTATTTAAAATTATTTTACATTTATTTAAAATTATTTTACATTTATTTAAAATTATTTTACATTTATTTAAAATTATTTTAAGTTTATTTAAAATTATTTTAAGTTTATTTAAAATTATTTTACATTTATTTAAAATTATGCAAATTATTTCAGGGATGGCTAAGATGAATTTATTACTTTCAATAGAGCTTAAATTTCAGGCTTTTTCTCACATAAAACTACCGTATGGTTTCAAATGACTCAAATTGTAACATGCTTTATTTTATTTATCTTTTTTTTTTTTTACAATTTTGCAGCTTGACATAGTCTTTATCCCATCATTGATTCTGTATGGAAAAGAGAAGCATGAACATTTTACTAATGTTCTCCTTTAGCTTTCTGCAGAATATTGTGAGGAAGCAACATAAGGGTGATTAAATGAAGATTCAATTTACGTTTTTGAATGAACTATCCCTTTAACTACCTAAATACCTCTGAGTTAGTTATAAACCTCTTTGCTGTGTGCACTCCTATATTTGCACAGCATGCATTCACACACCAACAGGACTTGGGTACTGCTACAGAAATAAAGATGAGACAGTAAATAGTATGACACTAGCCACAGTCGTTTCCCCCTAATCAGCTGAAACCACAGTGCCAAAGTCAGAGATTCTGCCACTGAGGAGAACACTGCATCATTTAAAGAGGAACTCCCCTGGACATGCCTCAAAATTACTGTACGAGAAAAATGCTGACTCTGAAGAGGCTTTTCATATTTGTGAATAAATTGCTCCGTGAAAGAGAAAAAGCACTGAGAGGAGAGAAGAAAAGGAGGCAAGCGGGAAGAAGAAAATCATAAGGTGGAAATGGCTCATTATGTTAGTGATGAGGCCGGGTAATGCCTGCTTGACCAGCCCAGCGTCTGTCAGACGAAGATGCATTGATTAACCCTCATCCATTACCCTTCAACCATAGAAAGAGATGCCGGAGACAAATAGATATCACTTTAAAGTTACAGCAGTGATGCATACTTACACACGGAAGATTCAAAGGGTTTATTGTAGTTGGTCTGTGATTTAAACAACAAAATAAATAAGTTATACATATAATATTAAATGGTGCACCTGGAATTCGTAGCATCAAAGTGTATAAATAAAGCCCATTAGAGCTACGTTGTCTCGTCGCAGGCTGAGTTATATGTTGTTCACCATCCTCGAGAACACAGTCAGCAGTTTTTGTCACCTGTTTACCCCGATTCTTCACTCTCATTGGATTTGAATGGCTAATGAGGGATATAAGTGTGCATTGGTGTGTTGTAGCACTTATTTTTTGTGTATTTTTTTGCTTTGTGTTTCAACAGCACCTGATATTTGGGTAAGAGGGAAAACACGTCACAAGTCTCTGTCTGTTCCACCGGGACCATTGAACATTTTAATAAGGTGAGCTTTGTTTGAAGGCCCAGTTCTGTACTATTTGAAAGAGGAGCAAGCGAAGCAATCAGACTTTTGATTTGTTCCTAGCCTGCAAAAAAATATATGTACTTTTGAGGTTTAGAGTTTCATTTAAAAAGTGAATCAAGGAATGACCAATACACTTTAAAAACAGTTGCATGCTGACAGGGAAATATCATTTTTACCTATATATTTCCTTCAAGCTTTTGCTTAGTCAGGTTAGATGCCATATTTAACTTTAAATGACTAGTAATTTTCACAATGGCACACACGATTTAAAGGTCTTAGGTGGTATAACTTTCACAACTCATAGCTTTTATGGAGTTTTTGTTTACTGAAAGTTTTTTTTGGTTTTGTTTTTTCAGAAAGATGTTTCATCATTTGAGCAATTGGTGTGTTGTTAAAGAACAGTTAAAGGATTGTTTCATTACTGGTGTAACAGAGTTATATACAAAGTGTGTCTCCACTTGCAAATAATGATATATCAAATAATCACATTTACAAATGACTAGATGGAAAAATGTTTATCAGAGCTTCCTATTGGCTGGCTGGTTCTACGTGCTGTGTACGCCCCTGTTGCGTTCGTCAGTTCATTTGTAAAAAGGCCAGTGGTAAGTTGTGTGTTTGGTAGCTCTGAAATTCTGTCTGTTACTGTCTACAAAATGTGTGAGACATCATGAGCAACAGCATGTATTCGATATCAAGACAAGTGCTAGACATTGGGGAAGAGTGTAAAAGATGTTTGTTTTATTTTAGCGTGCCAGCACGAGGAGTGTCGAATATGCTGGAACTGATCAACTCACTCTGTGTTATCCTGTTTTCTCAGGTACAGGTTATGTTGTGGTTTTGTGACAATATAATCCTTCAACAATGTTTAATATTTTTTTTAATTTTCACTCTCGGTCAGTTCATTTGTAAAAAGGCCAGTGCGTGCCAGCACGAGGAGTGTCGAATATGCTGGAACTGATCAACTCACTCTGTGTTATCCTGTTTTCTCAGTGAATAAAAAAACAAAGGCTGGGAGAAGAGTTTGGTTTTCACGAGCTTTATTGATACACAACACAACGCAGAAAAGATTAAAAGAAAAGACCAGTTACATTGGTGCCGTGATCGGTCTTTCTAAGCACCTGTGTCGGACGCGCAACGTCAGGCGGAACCCGGCATTGGCGTGCAGCTGAAACGTGAAAATCTGTGCACGCGGACGTCGGGGGATCGTCGCGAGGCGGAAGTCGGAGGATCGGCGCGAGGCGGACGTCGGGGGATCGTCGCGAGGCGGAAGTCGGAGGATCGGCGCGAGGCGGACGTCGGGGGATCGTCGCGAGGCGGAAGTCGGAGGATCGGCGCGAGGCGGACGTCGGAGGATCGTCGCGAGGCGGACGTCGGGGGATCGGCGTGTGGCGATACTTTGGAGCTTCTGTGCACAGAGGACTTGAGGCGATCGAAACAAAGTTCAGAGTTTGACACGGGTGGAGCTTGGAAGTGAAGACGAGGTGGTTGCTTGCACTACTACATGAATACAGGCACTGAATTGAGTATATATATATTTTTTTAGGTTTATACAAAATTGAATTGCTATACTTATTCTCTGAAATATTTCTGGGTTCAGTTACTAGTAGTGTGATTTTTGGAAAGACATGGAAAAGTATAACACACCAGGCCTGGGCAGAGGGAGAGGGGTGTACCAGACTGATGTAACATTTTCTGTGGATAGAGGGCTTACTGGCTATCCACTTACTTCCACACCATGTGTAGCTTTTCAAAATTGTGGAGAAACTCTCAAAACTGATCAGTCCGGGGGTAATATGGCAGATAGGACTGCATTAGGGACTTCTACTGAAGGGGGCAGTATTCCTGTAGATATGTTGGTCACTGTTGTGAAACAAATAGGTCAATCCATCAGTGAAAATATTGTATCTTGTTTGGAATCAAGAGTGTTGGGAGGTGGGGAAGGATTCAGAGCTGAACAACCTGGCAGTAGCATACTCTCTGGAACACAAAACCTGAAGCTGGTATTACAGTCTGATGTTAAAGAGCCAGCATACTATCGAGGGGATGGTTCTGATAAATGCACAGTGTATGAATGGGTGGAATTGATGTCAGTATACTTGCGTAAGCGTGAGTATAGCCAAGAATGTCAGGCTGAAGAGGTTTTGGGCCGATTAATGGGGAGGGCACGGGACGTTGTTAAAATAGCTTTACGCAACTACGCAAAAACTGACCTGACTAATGGCCCTGGACCTATTTTTGACATCCTGAAGCAACATTTTGGTGAAACTGTGCACTCTGCTATGCCCTTAGCTGATTTTTATGCTACACTGCCCTTAAAAGGAGAAAGTCCATTTGATTATTGGATAAGGTTAAACAGGGCAATTGATGTAGCAGAGGACTGCTTGAAAAGACAAGGGAAGAAACTTGATAATCCATCTCAGGAGGTGACCGTTATGTTTGTTAGACATTGCCCAGATCCCCAATTGCAGCTGATTTTCAGATGTAAACCCCAGCAACATTGGACAGCTGCTGAAGTGCAAGAAAGGTTGGATGAATTTCAAAGGGAAAACAAGTATACACGAAATCAGTTATCATGTTTAGCTCAGAAACAAGAAACTGTATTGCATGTTTTACCTACTGCTCATGATGAAGTTAGCAATAATGAGGTATCAGTAGTCAAGTGTAATGCTCCTCAAGTACAGCAGTCTTTTGCTTGCAGTTCTGTCGAATCCTTAGAGCGGCTGATCACACGACTGGAACATGTGTTGGAAAGAGTTCCAAGTGAGATGACAAAACCTGCTGAAAAGCCTGTTCGACCGAGGCCCAAAACTAAAGGTGATAGGTGGGGCCCGTGTAAGGTATGTGGAGACTCTAACCATACCACCTCTTACCACTGTCGAGCAAATGGGCTTTGCTTTGTGTGTTTTGCACCAAATCACACACGTTTTGAATGCCCAAACATTGTTGCAGATGGGCTTGTCAGGGTCTCGTCAACGGCATGTCCCTCTGGCCAGCAGGGAAACTGAATGGCCCGCATGAGGTGGGGGGAGATGCAGGGCCCAATGAAAACCCCCAAGTATTTGATGTTGATTTGGAATCACTATATTCTACTGTGCGTGAGGAATTTGACCAAAACATGATTGTGATAGTTCAAAACACACGAAAACTGTCAATGCATGAGGGATTGTTTTATACTGACGTTTGTTTGGAAAACACACTAACTGTTAAAGGTATGATAGATTGTGGTTCTATGGCTTGCACTGTGAGCCCTGGGGTTGTGTCTAAGTTAAAGGATGCAGGAGTAGCCTTGACTGATTCGGTGACTCCAACTCATGTAGTGCTGGTCGGCTGTGGAGGGTCGAAAACAAAACCTAGTGGGATGTGTGACATAAACATGACTGTTTACGGGTGTACTGTTCAGGTTCCAACATTGATTGTTGACGGCCAAGATGATGACATCATTGTGGGTAGCAATGTGATAAAGTACCTGATCAAAGAGTTGAAAAGTCGAGGAGAATTGATTAAAAGAAGGATGTCTGTCAATAAGGATTCTGAGGATAGTAAACTTATTCAGTTGCTGGCTAATGTGGAGAGGTGGAACGGAGCAGTCGTTCCTGGAAAGGTTGGGACAGTTAAACTGAAGAATTCCGTAACACTTGAACCCTTAAAGGAGCATTTAGTTTGGGCAAAGCTTTCTAATCTAAACAATTTGTCAGCAGGCAGTGCCATCATTGCAGAGCCGTGTGGAGCACGCTCCAGACCCAGAAATATCTTGATTGGTCGTACAGTGGCGAGGTTGTGGGCTGATGGATGGGTGCCTGTTAAGGTAATTAACCCTTCATCGGTGCCCATTACTCTCAGACGTAACGCAAAATTGGCTGACATTTATCCATGTTTGGCACTGGAAGACTTTGATGATGCATGTGAAGGCGTCACAAATGGAGGGTTATTATGCCCAATCAGACAACATACCAACAATGTAGAGGTTCATGACAATTCAAGTGGTTGCAGTTTGTCTGACATTGGTGTACCCAGGAGAGACTGTGAGTTCCATGATAGGTTAACGAAGCTGGGACTCGCAGGCATTGATTTGAGTTCCTGTCATTTGTCTTCTGATTGGAAAAAAAAACTTGTTGATCTAATTGAGAAGTATGAATGTATTTTCTCTAAACACAGACTTGACTGCGGCAAAGTTGAGGGCTATGTACATCGGATAAGGCTGAGTGATGACCGTCCATTTAGGCTTCCATACAGACGACTTCCGCCTAATCAGTACGATAAGCTTAGGCAAGCCTTGGATGAAATGGAAGAGAGAGACATTATCAAGAGATCTAGTAGCGAATATGCTTCACCTCTTGTTATTGTTTGGAAGAGAAATGGAGATTTAAGACTTTGTACTGATTTTAGGTGGCTCAATGCTCGAACTATAAAGGATGCTCATCCATTACCACATCAAGCCGATGCTTTAGCTGCACTGGGTGGAAACATTTTTTTTTCCACTATGGACCTGACGTCCGGCTACTACAATGTTGAAGTACATGAGGAAGACCGAAAATACACTGCTTTCACATCGCCTTTTGGGTTATATGAGTATAACCGTCTTCCTCAAGGACTTTGTAATAGTCCAGCAACTTTTATGAAAATGATGCTCGGAATTTTTGGAGATCAAAATTTCTTGAGCCTTCTCTGTTACTTGGATGACGTGCTTGTATTTGCTCCGGATGAGGAGTTGGGTTTAAAGAGATTGGAGCTGGTTTTTGAGCGCCTGAAGTCTCATAATTTGAAGTTGGCTCCAGGGAAATGTCATTTTATGCAAAGGTCAGTGAAGTTTCTTGGTCATGTTGTCAGCGAGGCGGGTGTGGCTTCAGACCCTGATAAAATCAAGGTGATTACTGAAATGACAGAGTCGGATCTTATGGATGACAAAACTGGTGCTCCATCCCAACAAAAGATACGTTCTTTCCTTGGGATGGTAGTATATTATCAGCAATTTATAGAACAGTGTTCAGTAATTGCAAAACCACTGTTCCAGTTAACTGCTGGCGCTAAGGGTCAGAGAGGTAAAAAGGTTAAGAAGACTGTGTTGAAAAGAACACTTACTGCAGAGGATTGGACTGATGATTGTAGGCAGGCATTTTGTCGTCTTAAGCAGGCTCTGATTGACTGTGTTTTATTGGCTCATCCAGATTTTAACAGGTCTTTCTTGGTTTCGGTGGACGCTTCCAGTAGTGGCCTAGGTGCTGTACTTTCACAAGTACCAGAAAATGGGGATATGGCAAGGCCAGTTTGTTTTGCCAGTAAGTCACTTTCATTTGCTCAGTCAAAATATCCAGCGCATCGGCTGGAATTTTTTGCATTGAAGTGGGCTGTATGTGACAAATTTAGTCACTGGCTGAGAGGTCGCCCCTTCACAGTATGGACCGATAACAACCCCCTGACATATATTTTGACAAAACCAAAACTGGATGCTTGCGAGCACAGGTGGGTTGCCAAGTTGGCGCCATTCCAGTTTGATATTAAGTACATACCTGGTTCAAGGAATATTGTGGCAGATGCTCTTAGTAGAGAGCCATTTGTAAAACAGAGCACTTTGCATCGCCTTACTAGAGTACCGTACAATTTGCTGTTGCAAGATGCGTCAGCAGTCCAAGGGGAACAAGTGCAAGAGGTTTTCAGATGGTCTGCACACCCTTTTGAGCCGAACACTGAGCCGGGTATTGAGGCAAAATGTGACATGTTGGCAGTGCATTCCCAAGCACCGGTAAGTAGGCCATCTGGTTCTTGGTCTGTGATGGAAGTGTCTGCGGTCATGGAGGCAAAAAGGTCTAATTTGGTAACCTCACATTGTGACCTTTTGTTGCCTCAGTTGATTCATCTTGTTTTACCTACTGATCAACCAATATTGAAGGGCCTGTCACGTGAAGAGTTGGCAGATAGGCAGCGGACCGACAACATATTGGCTAGGGTGATTTGTTATGTAGAAAGGGGTAAGAAACCATCTAGTCGTGAGCGTAAACAGGAGCCAGTGGAAGTTGTCAGGCTGCTTAGATCCTGGAACAAGTTTGAGATGAGAGCCGGGATACTTTACAGGGTTTCTCGGGATGTGGTGTCAAAGAAAAAGTCATTCCAATATGTTGTCCCAAAATCATTGGTGGTGACTGTGTTGAAGGGGGTTCATGATGACGCTGGCCATCAGGGCCAACAGAGGACATTGTATTTGGTGAGACAACGTTTTTTCTGGCACAAACTTGAAGCGGATGTGAGAGATTATGTCAAATGCTGCAAGAGGTGTGTTTACGGTAAATCACCTGAGCCAGAGGCTAGGGCTCCTCTTGAAAACATTATGACATCTGAACCCTTGGAACTTGTGTGTGTCGATTTTTGGTCAGCTGAGGACAGCAGGAATAAGTCAGTGGATGTACTTGTTGTCACTGATCATTTTACTAAAATGGCTCATGCTTTTCATTGCCCAAACCAGTCAGCCAAAGCTGTAGCTAAGCAATTATGGAGCAATTTTTTTTGTATATATGGCTTTCCCAAACGCATTCACTCCGATCAGGGAGCAAATTTTGAAAGTGCATTGATTTCTGAGCTGTTGTCAGTTGCAGGGGTGGAAAAGTCACACACCACTCCATATCACCCAATGGGTAATGGGGGTGTGGAAAGATTTAATAGGACACTTGGAAACATGATTCGAGCACTCCCCCCTGCAGCGAAGCAAAGGTGGCCTCGACTGCTTAAATCTCTGACATTTGCATACAATTGTACGATTCATGAGACCACTGGATATGCACCTTTTCAACTGATGTTTGGCAGGACCCCGAGACTCCCAGTCGATGTGGTGTTTGGGTCAGTTTTGCGAGATAATGATGTTGTTGACTACAATGAGTACGTTAGGGAATTGATGGAAGATCTCAAACAAGCAGTGACGATTGCGAGAAGGACTGCTGGAAAACAACTGAAAAGACATGCTGCTCTTTATAACAGAAAGCTCAAGGGTGCTCCAGTAGATGTTGGGGACAGGGTTTTGTTGGCAAATAAGGGTGAACGTGGCAAGCGAAAACTGTCCGATCGCTGGGAGAGCAGTCTGTACATTGTAGTAGACAAAAATGTTGAAACAAATACTTTCAAAATTGAGAATTCTTCCTCAGGCCAAGTGAAGATTGTTCATCGTAATTTGATCATGCCTGTGAATTTTTTGCCTTTCCCTGATGATGTTGCAGAGAGACCTGTGGGAGGGGAAAGGTGTGTTGGCGGTGACCAAACTCACACGCTAGAGCACTTGGAGAGAACAGTTGATGAGAGAACAGTTGCATGGGTTTCGGAGCTTGAATCTTCAAGAGATTCCAAAAAGGGGTCAGAGGTTTCGGAAATTGGCAATGGTGCACAAGAATGGCTTGTGTGTCATAATGATTCCGGTGACCCCGTGGTATTGGCTGAGTTGGAAGACTCTGTTGGATTTGCATGTTCAATTGACAATGAATCTGATCTGGACATGAATTCGAATTTGTCTGCATTTGATCTATCATCAGATGTTGACTCTCAAAGCAATGTAACTACTGTGGTGTCAGCTCAATTTGACAGCAAAACTGATGTTGGAGGTTTGATGACTTCAGTTAGATCAAGAGCTGGAAGAATTATCAGACCGGTGGTGAGGCTTATAGAAACAATGCAAGTACAAAAAGTAGACAATAAGGTTAATGCCCCTGTTTGGATCTAATTTGTTTTATTACTACTTTTATTGTTATGCTTTTGTTTTTATTTTATTTTATTTTTTTCTTATTTATTTATTTTTTTTTTTTTTGATCCTGTTGTTCTCCCATTTAGTTTTTTTTTATATTGTGAATGTATTTGGTCTGTATACCAAGATGTGATTTTAAGGGACTGTTTCTATGTTGATTGAGTGTACTGAACATGTAACAGGCATGTTGACCTATGAGTTTGGAGGGGCGTAGCTAACCCCTTCTCCTCTAATTCTTTGTAAGAATAGTCTATGAACTGGAATGCTCATCAACATTCTTATCTTGGATATATTCAAATTGCATCTTGTTTTGATGTGTTTTTGTTTTGTCAAGGTGTAAATTTATATATTTCTGTTTTGTATTCTGCAGTTATTTGTACCTGAGTGTCATTAGTAGTGAGTATGTTATGCCATGGTAGGTTAGAATTGTTGCAAGTGGAGTTCAGGAGGGGAGAATGTAACAGAGTTATATACAAAGTGTGTCTCCACTTGCAAATAATGATATATCAAATAATCACATTTACAAATGACTAGATGGAAAAATGTTTATCAGAGCTTCCTATTGGCTGGCTGGTTCTACGTGCTGTGTACGCCCCTGTTGCGTTCGTCAGTTCATTTGTAAAAAGGCCAGTGGTAAGTTGTGTGTTTGGTAGCTCTGAAATTCTGTCTGTTACTGTCTACAAAATGTGTGAGACATCATGAGCAACAGCATGTATTCGATATCAAGACAAGTGCTAGACATTGGGGAAGAGTGTAAAAGATGTTTGTTTTATTTTAGCGTGCCAGCACGAGGAGTGTCGAATATGCTGGAACTGATCAACTCACTCTGTGTTATCCTGTTTTCTCAGGTACAGGTTATGTTGTGGTTTTGTGACAATATAATCCTTCAACAATGTTTAATATTTTTTTTAATTTTCACTCTCGGTCAGTTCATTTGTAAAAAGGCCAGTGCGTGCCAGCACGAGGAGTGTCGAATATGCTGGAACTGATCAACTCACTCTGTGTTATCCTGTTTTCTCAGTGAATAAAAAAACAAAGGCTGGGAGAAGAGTTTGGTTTTCACGAGCTTTATTGATACACAACACAACGCAGAAAAGATTAAAAGAAAAGACCAGTTACACTGGCAAATATTAAATATGGCACTACCCTGACTAAGGTCCATAAAATAGTCCATTACGTTCAAAACAATCTGACTAGCAACAAGAGGAAACAATATTACAGTAATATTACATATGAAGTATCTCTGAAGTCATTTTCACTACAGTCAATAAGTGAGATGCAGCAGTTCTCAGTTGGCACCAGGCACTAAGATGGCACAAGTTGTGTTCGTATAAAGTTGCATTTGTATAAGGCGTGTAAGTGAGTCTGCAATTTAATACAATGGTGAGATTAAATTATCAGAGCGCTATATAATAACCTATCAGAATCAAGAATTCTGGAGCACCGTAAAATAGTGTAACAAGTGTTAGGTGTTGACAAAAGGGTTGCTCAAAACATTCTTTGAACAAGAAATTCCCAAATGTGTTCGTCACTGAGAGGTGAGGTGTCAATTGAACATGAGATGGTCTAACTGCGGCACATTCAGACCCGGTCATGCTTGGCTTGTGGAAATGATGACCACATAATTCTGTTCATGTTGATGTGTTAAATATGTGTGGTCTGTCCATGTGGGCCGGTTAGCACAGGCAGCAAAACATTTTACACCAGAGAAAGCATTCTTTAGGAGGATCAAATCTGTGTGCGTGCGAGAGTTGATGTGTCTGTATGCGTGTGATGCAGTGAACACGCTTTGAGGGATTGTGCCCCAGAAAGTGAGTCTCGGTTGGGGAAAATGCTGAGGCCAGCAGTCCCCACCTGCTGGAGCAAATCGGATGAGCTTACATTCCCATGGCTGATCCCAGAACGGAGATGTTTATGTGCATACATAAGACTCCCACAGGCTCAAACTTCTCACAAAGTTGAACAAAGTTTATCTTTGCTATTGTCGCTTGTCCAGATCGGGTTGCCGTGATTTTGCCAAGTAAGACATGTCCCTGGATCAACATCTTCTGATGATCCTGGATCAACATTATTGTCCAAAAATATAGACTTAACCCAATCCATACCCCTAAACCTAACCTTATGCATAATTTATTCCTAAAATCAGTAGGAAATAATAGCTGATAAACAAGGGTGTAGAAGCACCTAACTCTAATTGTAAGCCTAAAACAGATATTTTCTGAAAAGTTATATCTCAGTTCTGATTGGTTGATTGGAATGTTGTTCCAGGATCAAAAAGGATGTTGATCCAGGAACATGTTGTACTTGGTGAAATCACACTCGCCGTCCAAATCCCAAGTAACTCTGGTTCCGTCATGTTGGTAATTTTAACATTTTATGTCAGCTTAAAAATAAACAAGAAATGGCAAGTTATGGGAATCATACTTCATAAGTAGTGTAGTATTTTAACCTAAAATGACTTTGTACGTTTGTAATTTGAACATTTAGGATGTTACTTTGTGAAATGTGAATTAAAGAAATGTCTCATTTATCTTTTTCGTACAACAATTCTGAGTGAGCTTTTGATTGATATTCAAACTGTATACATTAGTGTCCATGTTAAACACACTGCATGTTAATAATTCGTGCAAGGCAAATAATAATGTATATAATAACCTGCTACAGAAAAATAACTACATATTAACTACACACATGATGTTCTTTTTGCATTGATCATTAGGTACATACGCAACATTTAGTGTATGCTGTTTTAATTTATATTTATCACATTAAAATTTATCTGATAAGATGTAAAAAATATGCTGAATACACTTTTATACACCATTATCATGCATATTTTTCTTATACAGTAATTAATGTCTTTCATAACTAAACTTTTTTCTGTTTTTTTTTTTTTTGGGGGGGGGGGGGGGTTAGACACCAGGATCATTTGTAAAGATGTGTCATAAGCAAAAACTGTAAGTTGCAGCAGCTTTAATAAATAAACAGACAAATAACATAACTGTGTGTGTGTTGTTTTAAAAGATGGAAATGTGAAACTTGCTTGGAGTTTTGAAGTGCTTCAGATGTTCTCTTGACATATATTTGACCAAAAACATAAATCTTTAGAACCTCCTTTTAATGCTTGTGTTTTTAAATGCAGTCTTTATTATTTTTTTATTTTGTAGGTTTTTTTTTTAGTTTGAGGGTTCAGTTGAATGAAGATGTACATATACTCACTGCATTCAATCAGTTTCAAATCTGATTAATGGAATTACACTGTGTCCATGCATGACCAGTAATAATAGCTTGAAGAACGGCAAGCAAAGGTATGTTTCCCAAAGTTTGGTGTGTGTGTGTGTGTGTGTGTGTGTGATTCCTTTGCCTTCCATGCTTCCATAGCACACAGTTCAGATGCTAAAGACCTAATGTGGTTTATTTATGTCATTTGAGATCTTGTTATATTAATTTGTGTTCATGTGTGTCCTCACGATCTAGTGTAAATACTTGCCCCTGTTTTGTAGCGTCTGATAAATTACTTAATTTACTGGATGTTAATGACACATTCATTGATTTAGAAAACAGTTTTGCCTGTTTCCATCTCACAATTGTTTCTTTGATGAGCTTTCGTACAAAATAATTGAGCCTGTTAATTAGCTTCATTATGAGTGCCTAATAACCCTAAAGCTTTCAGGAAATAGACTTGTGTCTAAAGGCTGAAGTTCTTGACATTGTTTATCTCGGGTGGCTGCTCCTTTACAAAGGCTTCTGTAATTTAATACAATGACTCGGAGAAGAGGGATGTTATTTTTGTTTGTTCTCTTTGTATGTGTGTGTGTTTGTGCATTTGTGTTTGTGCAAGATTTCTGCATAAGGAGACACTAAATATTGGTTTTAAATATAATTTAAAAAAAAGAAAGGAAAAAAATATACTGAAAAATAACCCTGATTTTAATCCTAAAACAGATATTTCTTGAAAAGTTATATCTCAATTCTGATTGGTTGATTGGAATGTTGTTCCAGGATCAACAAGGATGTTGATCCAGGAACATGTTGTACTTGATGAAATCACACTTACCGTGTGTGTGTGTGTGTGTGTGTGTGTGTGTGTGTGTGTAATATATATATATATATATATATATATATATATATATATATATATATATATATATATATATATATATATATATATATATATATATGAAAATTTCACACATTGATAATTTATACAGTATGATTTCACATACATTGTATCTATAAATAAATACATACAAAAATGCATATATAGTTTAACTAAAAAATTACTGTTTTTTATTCAGAATTTCACATTTAATTAATTGTTACTTTATACAGTATATTATTTCACATTTTATATATATAACATTATATATTACAAAAATATGCATTTTTGTAGATGCTATTAGATGCTCAAAGTGACTTTTCGTTTCATTCAAAGCATATTTCTGTCCTTGGGATTTGAACCCATGACCTTGGTGTTGCTAGCACTGTTCTTTATTGTTTGAGCCACAGGAATGATAGATCAAGCTAAATGAACGTAAATAACACACGGTAGGCTATGCATGTCAGTATATCTTTATAGGGGCCTGATGGGAGCTCTTTTGTCCAGTCTGAGGTTGAGTAAAGTGCTGCCTGCCGTGGTGTGACAGAAGCGACTGTGTGATTGAAGACGCTGGGCTTGGAGGGGCTGTTGGCAGCTATATTTCAGCACTGAGATGGATGGACTTCATGATGCGAGTTTTGCGTCAGGGTGAGCTCCGCGCCTAACTAGGCCTGAATAATTCACAACGGCCCGTTATTGCAGAAGGGCCGATCAGCAGCGACGAAAGAGGCGAGAGACGAGATAATAACATTGCTCGGGGTATGGAGATGAGCGCCTGTGCATCATGCTGATCTGAATAGTTAATGCGAAAAGAGAGAGAGAGAGTTGATGCTGGAATAGAGCAGCAGTGGCCCTTCGCTAAGTCTGGGTAATGGATGGAGAACGCCAGAGACAGTTATGCTAGAGTGCTGGGCTGATCGCTGGTTTGGGGCGATGAGCTTAACTCCTTGTCTCTGGATCGTGTCATAAAGGAGGAAAAATACCCACTAGGTCCTCTCATAAATATGCTAAGAAGGAGGAATAAGGATCTAAATATGATTTTTATGAGTGACAGAGAGAGAGAGGGAGTGAGAGGGTACGCATCCATGGCAAAGTGCTTGGCAAACAAAGGAAGGGCAATATTTCAGTACATTTGCTGCCAATGTTGTTCTGTTTGAGGTGAGAGACTGCAATAACAACAGTAAATTCAGATCTGCTTGTGTCATTTAAATCCCCATAAAGGATATTATTTATGCTGACGTTATGTCTTATCAGGGCAGACAAATACAATGTGAAACAGTAGCGGGAAATAACTCTGCTTTATTTAGGAGAAAATGCAAATTATCCTGCCCTGTGACAAAAATCATTAATATTACAGATATAAAATTTTGCTGGATTTATAATGCATTCCGCATAAATCCTTGGCCGTAAAATGTTCGGAAAGGAATGTGAGCGGGTGGCACCGGGCGAAGTCGTCATTTGCTATCCGCTTACATGTTATTTCTATTTTGCGTCTCCCTTGGCTTCTCTCGCATCCCACGTCTGTGTTCTTAACAAGTGTCCAGAATGCATCGCGGGTGTCAGAATCTAGCACCGGTGCCCTCTGACCCCTGCTAATCTCCTCTCACTCCGGACGGGTCAACTCATAAAACTGAGTGACAGGATTTTTGCCAAGAAAAATGTTTGTGCATGTGGCTTCCCCTGTGGCTTATGTGAAGCATACAGTATCCATTTCTCGACAACAATTTATGAAGATCAAAATGAGATGGTGGCCCTTGTCACCTTAGGCTAGACGACTTTGTGATTATCTGATGCAAGACAAATGGTCCTACTGTTTATTAGAATAAGCAGCTTTATTATCTTCAGTAGTCTGAAAGCGCAATGTTCTTTATGTAGACTGTGGTGGTTTAGTTATTTATGTCTGAAAAATATAATGTAGATTTGCAGCACCTGTTATAAATGATAGTATTTTAGGGGAAGTGGTGGGAATGTCGATTGCGTGTGTTCAGTCTCTTTCTTCTCCTGTTGTTTTGTGCAGCCTCTGCGTTTGTCTCGGTTCCGGGCTGATGGCGAAATCCAGCACCTGTTGTGTGACACACATGTAGGAGACCCTCCTCATGGCCTCAGTGTGTTGATCAGCAGTGAAGCTGGATATCTGTGGCAATTGTTACGTGACAGTATTAACGCAATTGATTCAAAGGCTTGAACAGAAGGGCCGTCATGTGATAACATCTGACATGGTAAAATATATGGCAGATATGGCATTTGGATGTGTGTGAAAGAAGAAAGACTGTGTGTGAGTGTGCATATATATAATATATTAAACATACGTGCGTGTGTGCGCAAACACACACACACACACACACACGTTTAATTTAAAACATTTCTAAATAAAAAATGATATATTTAAAAATAATTCTATCTAAAATCATTACCTGCACTAATATGTTTTTAAATTCATGAAATATAGTAAAATGTATAGAAGCCCATTTCTACAACATAGGGGAAAAGTCATGCTATGGTAAATCATTATGACATCATAAATCAAATTTATAAGATGCTAAATTATAATTATGAGAAAAGTCAAACCTACATGACAAAGGTCATAATCTGGACATAAACAGTCATAGTATTTCATCATTTTACACTTTAAAATGGTTGTCATAATTTTACTTTTAATGTCATAGTTATGGCTTTATTTCATAATTATGGTACAAGTCAAATGTATTGCTTTTTCTTAATTTTGAATGCCATAATGTTTGTTTCATTTCATGTTTATGACTTGGTCTCTTAATTATTTTTATTTATTTATCATAATTTGTTGATTTTAAGTTTTATAGTTATGACTATCAAATTTTGGACTTAAGTCATATTCAGACTTTTTAGCTCAGTATTGACTGTCATAATTTAGATGCATATTTTTTTCATCGGTATGACTTAGTCTCTCATATTTATGACGTTTTATCTCAACTGTGGCTGTCATTTTTTTTTTTATGTCATAACTTATGACATTATGAATTTTCATAAACATTTATCCAAGTATGATATTTTTCATTATGTGTCAGAAATTGACTTCCTTAAGGAAGAAATGATTGAAGTGAATGCAGTTATTCCACCTTAATGTGAAAATACTGATTGTAAGAGAAGCACTTTGACAGAGCGGCTGATTCAGATTGATTTGTTAAGAATCAGAGTCAAAACTTGAATGAGAGAGGATCTCCCAGCTTGCTGGATCTCTCTCAGAGTGAGAAAGGTCTGTTCTGTGTCCCGAGGTTAATGGGGGTCAGTTGAACAAAATCACAGAAGTTGGGACTCCTGTTTGGGCAAACAGAGCAACAGAGATCTGTTTCAGTGACTCAGTCTAGACTGTGGCAGTTTGCCTTTCTCTTTTAGCCCATCTGGATGTTTGATCTGGTGTAAGCCGTCGACCTTGCAGTGCTTAAAACCCCTAAACCCAACAGCAAGGTCAATATGGCACAGTTCCTGCACCCACATTATCAGTCAGGACTAACCCTGAGGCCTCACCACAGCAGCTGATCCAACACCAAAAAAACATAGAGAAAATCAGCTATACTGAAACTAACACCTTTTTATTATTCTTGTGCTTTCCAGAGATGCAAGGGAATTATTAAGGTTGTAGGGGCACATTAGTAGACACAATTGACTATTAAAAATACCAAAGCTGAGCTGTTTCAGTGATCCTTCTAGATCTGTAGTTTAATATCTGAAGTCCATCAGTGTAAGGGCTTTGACCTCACAACATGATGTGTGACTCTGTGGTCTTAATACAGAATGAAATGAAAGTAATGGAAGAATTATTGTACCCAGGGAAAGGGTTTATGACAGATTAGATGACACATGTCAGGAGAAAGGCCTCTGGTGCTGAACTGAGGAACGTGGATGAATTCCTTTGACAAATTTGATGCGGTGCTTTTGTTTTTAAAGGCAAATTCTTTCTAAAAACTTGCCAATTGAATATAGACAGCAAATGTGAAAAAAAAAAAAATACCAAAATAATTTTTTATGACTAATCACAAATGAAGTTTTGAGATATTTACGTTAGAAAATTTACAAAATATCTTCATATGATCTTTACTTAATATCCTAAAGATTTTTGGCATAAAAGAAAAATCTACAAATTTGACCCATACAGTGTATTTTTGGCTATTGCTACAAATATCTCTGTGCAACTTAAGACTGGTTTTGTGATCCAGGGTCTCACATAAAATCACAGCTTCACAGAAAATGTTATTAGACTATTTTTTTTTCTTAAGTAAAATTGTTTCAAATTTAGATCATATGCTATTTTAAATCGTCTTCAAATGCAGACTTAATGAGACGTCTTCTATGCCTTTGAAGGAAAATATGGAATGTCTCGGAAGCTTTGCACTCATTAATTATATTCATGTGAAATGTCATCCATGGCCCCGTGGAAATTCTATAGACAAACAGAGGAAAAGGGGGTTCAATAAATTTGAGTTATCTGTGAGTAGGTATGAGAGAGGTGCAGTCACGCCTGTTAGAGATGTGGCAGGGTTGTGTTGCGCCCCGTGTTGGGTTAGGGTGTCGGCCCTGAGCCTCTTATAGAATTACAACAAAGGCAGCTAAAGGTCAAGCCTCTGTGGCAACACTGTGGCCACGCACAGGCCACTCTGATGGAAACCTGAGGTCATTTGAAAGGTGCACTGCCAAAATCTGCCCTGGTGGCTTTTTCCAGGGGAGTATTGCATGGGGGAAGTGGCCTGAATGCGTGAGTATTTGATACCGGACTGGAGTGTGTTTTTACTTTGTTATACTAAAGCTTTAAAGTAAAAAATCTATTGAAACCTACCTCATGTTATGCAAAAGTAAAAGCTATCCTGTCTAACACTAATGTACAGAACTATATAATTGTTAAACATTATATTTAGTTTTTCTTTGGTCTTATTTCTCTTATTGCACCAAGTATACCAAAATAATGTTTTATTATGTCCTTGTCTTAAGGTATGAATGTATGATGTCATACTACTGAGAAATTTGCCATTTTGCCATTTTTGTGTAATTTTGTCATCTGGATTTTGAGCAGTTAGACTGATTGCCAATCAAGTTGAAAGTTCAAAATGTTTAAACTATTATAATTCTTATATTTATAAATATTTTTATTCAGCAAGGACACATCTAAGTGATTAAATAATGTTACAAAATATTTCTGTTTCAAATAAATGCTGTTCTTTTGAGCTTAAATAAATATCAATTGTACTGTTTCCATGAAAAATATTAAGCAGTACAGACGTTTTCAAAACTGATATTAATAAGAAATGTTTTTTTGAGCACCAAATCAGCAATGATTTCTGACACTGAAGACATTTGCCAACACAGGAATAAATTACATTTAAAGTATGTTCAAGTAGAAAACACTAATTTTCACAACGTTACAGTTTTTACTGAGCATAAGAGACTTCTTTCAAAAATTAACCCCAGGCTTACATAATTACAATATATTTATTTGTTTGTGTTGTATGTCATTTCTGATTTGGTGACTTCATCAGGAGTGAAGCATGTATTAGTATCGCTTTAGGCAGTATGTCCAGGTGAAGTTCTGAGGAGCTCCTCCAGTGTTTTCCATGGATTGATAGGGAACACGACTTCAAGCAGGTTAAATGTTTGAGCCGTTTAATGAATGAAATCAGAAGGGTTCCAAAAACACATCTAGGAAAAAGACATTTAACCCACCAGCTTTTAGTGTTTGGTCTGTTCTAAAGTTCCTGGTGCGTGCTATTATAATTCTACACTGATTTAGTACATCTAATGAGAAGTTGCTGGGCGTAGCGCCTCTCAAATGATCAACCAGGGTGTCTGTTTAGGGTTGACATGAGCCTTGAGCTGTGCCCAGACTAAATTATAGTCCTGCACTACTTCTCTCTCGGCTGAGCGAATGCTGATTCAAGCAAAAATTCATGCTCACCTCACCATCTTTTGCTCATCCTCTGTTCTCCACTCCTCTTTTAAACCGGGCCAGAGGGAAAAATGCCTCCTCTTTCTCCTCACTCTTTACTTTTCTCTTCCTTACCCTCTGTTTCTTTGACTTTCTTATTTCCAAATGTACAAAAATTTTTGAACATGCAAACTTATTTTATTTCCATAACCTGACATATTTCTGACTGAAATGGTATTCAAGATAAAAATAAAGCATGGGATTTGATTTGATTTGAGCAGTCATAAATTGATTGGATAGTAAAAAGTGGGAGTCAAACTTGTATTAATGATTTTTTTATGTTTCTAAAATGTTTCTATGTAATTCATTCAAGTAATGGAAAAGCTGGATTTTTCCGCAGCCATTATTCCAGTCTTTAGTGTCACATGGTCCTTTAGAAATCATTATAATATGCTGTTTTTCTGCTCAAGAAACATTTCTCATTATTGTTCAAATCAGTTTTTTGCTGATTATTATTTTTGTGAAAAACATGATACACTACCATTCATAAATTTGTATAAGTAGCATAAAAAATTAATACTTTTATTCTCAGAATATTATTCACTAGTGGGGGGGGGGGGGGGGTTGTGACAGAGAGCATAGGGATGGCATTGGCATGGGGGGCATGTGATCGCCTATTGGCCACCGGGACATTCCATTCAAGTAGTGGGCCGATCACCGAAACAAGGGAGACCTCAGATGTGACCCAGAATTGTTATACAGCTGTATCATATGAGAACGTTAAAGGTTCTGTAGTGATGCTGGCTGAAAACAGCCACGACAATGAGGTATATTGGAAAAACATAATAGGCTTGTTAATTCAGCAGCATAGTTTAACTTAAAGTTATCAACACTGTACAAATAGACGATGTCTAGACATAAATGTATTTATACATGTTACTGTTATTACATATTTGGGAATATTTTAATTTTATAGAAAGTGTTTTGTAGTTTATTCATGTTTCTTTTTTCTTTATTACAAATTGTATAGTTTATTACCTATTAATTATTTGAAAAACCATATAACCATGATAATGAAGACCATGGTTTTACTTTTTGTGTTATATTAACAGATAATAAAGTTCTTAAAGGGAGTTTCACCCAAAAATGAAAATTGTCATCATTTACTCAACATCATGACATTTCAAACCTGTATGAATTTCTTTTTTTCTGTGGAACATGCTTTGAAAAATTCAGGATCTTTTTGTCCGTACAGTAGAAATCAAGGGTAACCAAAATTGTTTGGTAACATTTTATAAAATAAGCTGTTGTGTTCAATGGAAGAAAGTCATTTGGAACGACGTGAGGGCGAAGAAGTGATGACAGAATTTATTAGCTGTAACTTTCCAGCAGTCTAGCTCAAAATCAGTGTCAAGTGCTTTTCTAACAAAAATTTATTAAGTTTGTTGCATTCATTAATATCTGTCAGTATTCGTTTTTGTCCTGTTTTATTTATTCATTTATGTACTCCAACTGAAGGCGCTATGACCCACCAACACATTCAGAGGGGAATTTGTGAATGGGCCTGATGTGGATTTTGTTGGATGGGCTCGATTTGTCCAGGGCCAAATTTGAACCCCAGTCCAGCCCCCACCTCTGAATGCTATTTTTCATTTCACGGTCGCAACTCATACCCCGCATCCCACAGTTTACAAAGGCAATTTCTTTGTGAGCAATCAGGAACATGCATTTCAAAATTCTATGGTCAATTTTGATTCATGTTGACATTAACGCACTCAGGATTAGACCGTATCATAAGACCACATTGTACATCACCCATGTAATCTGCGTCACCTCATAGCACTGGCGTAAAGAAGACTGCAAGTTTTTGTCTTTTTTTTTTGTTTTGTTTTTTTGTTTTTTGCCTGGAAAGGTTATGGTTAGATCTGAGCCTATTTATCTGCCGTCTCTCCCTGTCTACCCCCGCCTTCACGCCTCGCTCCAGGCCCAGCAGTTCTCCCAGCTCTTCTGGGGAAAGAATGATATACTGGCTAAATGAGCTTCTTTATCAATCCGCAGGAGCAGAGGGGAGGACGTCTGCCTCCTCAGCTTATGTCATCAATATCCTCTTATATAAATGTCAGCTGTACCATTTTACTCATCGCCATTTCCCACACTACTGATTACATTATCCTGTAATGGAGGGGCTCACATCTTCCTCTCTGGCTCTCTCTTTCGCTTTTTCACACATGCACACGCACACCCTCTCTCTCTCTCTCTCTCTTTCCATCCATCCCTCTCTCTGCCTCCCAACGGTAGTGTGTCAATAGCCTGCCTCCATGAAACAAGTCAATTTTCTGCTGGCTTGGCAGCAGAATAAATCTCAGAGCTATCCAGAGCGCTAGAGATATTTATATTGAGAGCTTGCCTCTGTGTGTGCGTGTGTGAGAGAGAGCGAGAGAGCGAGTGTGTGATGGGAGTTTGTGTCCTTGGCTGAATGGGAGTGATTTCTTGCCTGTGCTTCAGCGCAAAGAGAGGGAGAAAGAGAGAAAGGGACGGAACAGAGAGATTGAAATAGAGATATGCCCAGCGGCTGGGGGAGGGTGGGAGGGACATGCAGTCGTTTCTCGTCAGGCCCTTAAAGCACGACTGGCAGTGATGACCAACCGCATTTGTTTTACTTGCTGCAGTTGAGGTGGCAGGAGGAGACTTATGTGCAGATGGATGCTGCTTTAAAGCTCAAGGGGCTCTCTCGCTCTTTCAGGGGAGTGGATATTGTGTTGGCCAGTGATTCATTACAAGCAGTTGAGCTGTGAAAAGGAAGAAGGGCCGAGCGCCAGCCTGGGCGGCCTCTCGTCGCCTCGGAAAGACTCTCGCTAAAAAGTCACTCGACTGACATTTAACTACATCAGCTCAACGTCACATTTCAGATGAATTTCATTCATCAACCTTCCATCTGCGGGTGCGTGTCTAAGAGCTAAATGACTGTCCCATATTAATGCTCTCTGCTCCTCCATCTGCCTCTCTGCATTGCAGCTTTTCTGGATCATCTGTCCCTGTGTCACCTTTATCAGATATGAAGTTCTTCAGAAGCTGCTCTTATGCAGGAAGTCACTGTATGCATTTAGTGATGCTAAAAGAGGTTTTAACCCTAAGTATTGGAGTTTATTATGTGCTTGGGAGGCAGTTGGCTACTGTCTGCAGTGTTCACTAGAGGGCAGTAGAGTAGGCAGTGGTGTGACCAGTGGATCTCATGATTGAGTGATTAATCTAGTATGTCAGTGCTTGTTTTTACCTACAGTGTGTTTGTGTATTTGCATTTCACACTGTAATTACTTAGAGGTACTATGATGTATATAAAAGTGTGTGTGTGTGTGTGTGTGTGTGTGTGTGTGTGTGTGTATGTATGGGTTTAAAAGAAGTCTCTCCTGCTCACAAAGGCTATATTTATTTGATCCAAAATCCAGCAAGAACTGTAATATTGTGAAATACTTTTAACATTTTAAATAACTGTTTTCTATTTTAATATATTTTAAAATGTAATTTATTCCTGTGCTCAAAGCTGTATTTTCAGCATCATTACTCTAGTCTTCAGTGTCACATGATCCTTCAGAAATCTTTCTAATATGCTGATTTGCTAAAGAAACATTTCTGCTTATTATCAATGTGGAAAACAGGTATGTATCCCAGTTGTGCACCCTTTTTTGTCTACCCCTTTTTGCATTTATTTATTTTTAATTGACTAGAAATGTCAATGAATGGCATTTATTTGAAATCGAAAGCTTTTATAAAATTTTTGTAAAAAACGTTTGTGGTCAGTAAGATTTAGATTACATTTTATTTTGTGATTTTATTTTATTTATTTTTTTGATTCACCAGAATGAATCAAACTTTCCAAATACTACAGAAGAGAAAGAATTGTTTAGGATGGACCGTTTGACTAATAAATCGTAATTTCTCACACGATGAGAGGGATAGGGATGTTAAGGACGAACTGATTCAATGGATTGAACCAGATTTTTTAACGCTATGTTTGATTATTCCCTTCGCTCACTGGTGTTGACAAACATCGAAAGTGTTTGTTTGCACTACTTTGTGAGTCTTTGGGAAAAGTAGCTAATTACTGAAAGAGCATTTTGTGAAAACATCCAATTACTGTGTTACACTGCTTAAATATAGTAGAGATAGTAGCATTGTAAGTTTTAAATATGGTCCCCTCCCACACAGGTCTGCTTTAGTTTTATACAATTTAATATTTTATCTTACGAGAATACACTTATATATAGGCTACTTTTAATCTCTTTGACAATGAGAAATCGTTGCTGCGTTTATTATGCATTGCGGTGATAAGCTTTGACCTTTTCTTTCAATTATGCCGGGATCAAAGGTTGCAACCTCCCTTGCTTATTTTAGCCTCTGGTTTTCTTTTATTTTCAAATTGATTCAAGAAGAAAAGGTGGTCCGGGAAACTAACATGAAATCAATGAGAGACTGATGTGGTATTAACGCAGGCCGTTTTCG
The DNA here is from genome assembly GCF_023724105.1 of Carassius gibelio. Lineage (NCBI taxonomy): Eukaryota > Metazoa > Chordata > Actinopteri > Cypriniformes > Cyprinidae > Carassius > Carassius gibelio. Next base: position 2,049,890 of record NC_068405.1, read on the forward strand.
CCTCTGCTCTTGTGGTGTGGAGCAGCTAAACAGCTCAAAGCCAGCGAGAGCTCGACAGGCCAGAAATGTGACATTTTGAAATGTGCTCCAAGTAGCTGCAGACATCCAGTGTTTTATTTCAAATCAATGTTTAGCCTGGAACAGCCTGCTTAAGAACTTTGACTGTTACGTTGCAATTTGTTTTCTTTGTGTTTCCATCTCTCGCTTTCTGACACGTTGTTGGAAGTTTTAAAATATTTTATTTTGTTGCGCAATGTGAAACATTTATATGATTACACATTTATTATATGTGTATACCCTTCAAAAGTTTGGGGTCTAATTTGAAATTTATCAAAATTGACTTTACAAAAGAGTCTTTACAATTTCAAATAAATCCTGTTCTTTTGAACTTTCTATTCATTTAAGATTCCTGAAAAATATCAGAAGGCGGATTTCATGAAAACATTAAGCAGAAACAGTTTTCAAAATTGATAACAATAAAAATTATTTCATTGGCACCAAATCAGCATATTAGAATGATTTCTGAAGGAAGACTTAAAGTAGTTCACTTCCAGAATGAAAATTTCCTGGTAATTTACTCACCCCCATGTCATCCAAGATGTTCAGGATATCAGCAATAATCATTCATAACATTTTCTTTTTTATCATTTTTATTTTCATTATTAATAAAAATAGAAAAGAATAAGAAATATAAAGAAATACATTTAATTTATTTGTTTATGATACAACAAAATCATGAGTACATATTGAACATATAACAAACATCAAAGCATTTCAAGGGATCAGCACACTTGTGTAAGTTTGCCTTTTGAAAAATAGAGATGTGACGTACAGCCAAGTATGGTGACCCATACTCAGAATTCGTGCTCTGCATTTAACCCATCCAAAGTGCACACACACACACACACAGTGAACACACACCCGGAGCATCGGGCTGCCATTTATGCTGAGGCACCCGGGGAGCTGTTTGGGGTTCGGTGCTTTGCAGAAGGACACCTCATTCTTGGTATTGCCAGCCCGAGACTCAAACCCATAACCTTAGGGTTAGGAGTCAAACTCTCTAACACATTTTCTAATATAAATCAAGTTAACTGAAATATCAAACAAAAATATGATTGCATGGGTTTGATTGCACTTTGGGTTGTTTTGAACAAAACATCTGCTGTGTGTATAAATATTATATCAAACTTTGCAATACATTTAAATCAATTTAGTTTCATCAGCAACAATTTGACCATTCATATGTTTTAAACAGATACAAAAAAAGATATTAAAATAATAAAATCACACTTTAATGCTTGGTTTTAAACAAAATGTTCAAATCAAAGCACATTCAGAGAGTTTTTATTGTTGTGGTTGATAGCCAGTGGAATCGAGTGTAAATCAAATGAGTACGTGACTGACAATGAAAACAGTTCACTGGGTTTAGGTTTGTTAACCAAGGAGAATGCTTCGTTGGTCCTGTGGGCATGTTAAAATTCATGACTCTTCTGATTTTTATTCATAAGGCCCAACCTTGATGAAGCTGTCAGGGCTGGAAGACACACGAGGGGTTAGACGTACGCTTTCAAACACGCGTGACCTCACGCTGATGAGCCTAATTCACACATCCTCAAGGCCTTTCCCCTGAGCCCACCAATCACAATACCCTCCCACTTGACCTGCGACCCTCCACGGGGGTCTCCCATTGGCTGTGTAGTGAAAGGAAAGAGGGAGACATCCCTGCTGCTCATCTCCATCACAATGGCGGCATATGTTTGTGAGCATTTGAGCGCATGGAGCTGGCAGGGTCCATATTAGACTGACGACAGAGACCAGGTGCCTACACCCCACACACTCAGAGACGAAAGAGAAAGTCAACACTGTTACTAAAACTTCTTCTCTGATTTATAACCAAAACCGCTGGAGCTGGTCTATCGGTTTAGCACACAGAAAGAGCTCTCTGTATGCGTGTTTAGTGGGCAGGCTGGTGTAAACTTTGATGGGATCATATGCACTTTGGCATTGTGTTCTATGGAGTTGGAGCTGTTGATTGATTATGGACTGTGAGATAGTTATATCACTGAGTGTGTCTGGGTTACAGGATTTCACTCGGTGCCCCGTGCAAACAGCTTACTGCTGATTAAACATTGATTTTCCTCGGCACCCTCTCACCCTGATAAATAGAGCATTAAGAGGGCTCCACAAATAATAACATTGTGGAATAATATAATTTGTTATATCTGGGGAACCACAATGCTTTGAGTAATATCTTGGACTATTGAATTTTGATAATCTTGCATAGTGCAAGGGAAGGTTATTATCGCCTACAGTCTGCAGACATATCCTTACCATATTTTAATGAAATATATTATATTTTCTGCAGGTTTCCTTATGAACAGCCACAGAGGTGAGGTGGAAGGGGGGTAAAGGCTAGTTTAGCTTGCAGAGCAGGCTCTATCATGGTAAGTGAACTCCTCCTAATTACTATTCAATAAACTCCAGTTAAATTAACAGCTCAATAGGCAACAACATCTGCTGTATGAGGCAGGCCAGTGAGTCGTACGTCTTCCCAAGTCTTTCTCTTTCTCTTTTCCCTCTCCGTCTCACGTTGTCTCACCAGCAGACGATTTAGTGAATCACTCTCATCTGCCTTTTGTTTTCTTTTTCACTATGTATGTGGCATTGTGTGTATATATTTAAATATTGTATATATGTTTATAGATATTAATATGGTGCTTAGCGATTACCTTTTTGAGAGCACCGACATTCGTTGTGCCTGACATTTTCTGCTTTAATATACACTGCTGTTCAAAAGTTTGGGGTCATATTTTTTATTTTATTTTTTATTATTCCCGGAAGGTGACAAAAGTGACATTTATAATATTATTCCTTAAACTGTTTTGAACAGTGATAATATTAAGAAAGAGTTCTTGAGCACCAAATCAGCATTTTAGAATAATTTCTAAAAGGATCATGTGACACTGAAGACTGGATTGACGGCTGATTAAAATTCAGCTTTGCCATCACATTTGAAAATGTATTAAAATAGAAAACACTTATTTTAAATTGTTCTAATATTTGCACAATATGACATAGTTTTTACTGTATTTATCTAATAAATGTGCATAAGTGACTTGACTTAAAAGTATTACGGAACCCAAACTTTTGAATCGTACTGTATATAAAATTGATATAGCTCATTTTATTTCAATATGCAGTACATTTTATGAAATAAGTATAAAATAGATATTGTAATCTACAATTTTGAGCACTGAAATGCAATTAATTTTAAATCCAAAGTTCAACTTCAAGAGCCCACTATATTTTCTGATGCATTTAAGCCACTTCAACACTGTACAGTTCATTCTATCAGTTCATTTTTTATGTGTTCCTTGGGTTGGCGTTT
>NC_068405.1:2053777-2099647 GCF_023724105.1 Carassius gibelio
TGGATGAAATGCATTGCATTAAGGACTCACATGCAAGACATTGCATTTGTACCAGCATGAAGATCATTTTTTAAGGGATAAGGCAATATAATGATTGTTTGAGATACTGTAGATCTGATTTCTGTTAAGAAATGCATAAACCAACACAAAGTGACAGTTCGAGGTCTCAGTGTGATCTCATAAAATAATGTTACAATTGTTACAGACAGTACAGAACAAAATGGTCCAGTGATAAACCATTAACGCACAAATGTTAAACCATCCAGATGTGTGCACTGCACTAAAGTTCTGATGGGTGAAGATCAACACTGTTGCTATATTCAACCAGCCAAGTCTAGAGAACATAGCCAAGACTATTTTTATTCTGACTTTGAAACAATGTATGAAGACAGCTGTCATAAGGCAAATTATATTTGTGCATCAACGTAAGCTGGGGATGAGTTTACGGCAGAAGAGTTAGACTGTGTAGATCAGATGATCAAGCATTTCAGACGGACGAAATTTGAGGGTTTTACATTTATCGCCCACAATTCTTGGGGTTTCAACTCTTTTATATTGCTCCAAGGCTGTAGACTTGTTTACACGTACTACCAAGACTTGAAACAGAGATACATCGACAACTATAGTTTCTTGTCGATGAAATTGTCAAAAATTACCTCTGCTTTAAACCTAAACACCAGCGAAAAAGGTTTCATCATTTTAATCTCTTGCAAAATGCAAACTATATTGGCTCGTATCCGTCAAAAGAATATTATGGATATCAGTCAGACGCTGAACGTGCAAATTTGCAGGAGAGGTGTTTGACTTCAAAAAGCAACTAGCTTTGTACTGCACGAATGACGATGTTTTGCTACGTGAAGGATGTATGAAATACAGAACAGAGTTTACAGAATGTACAAATGTAGACCCTTTCAGATGTATAACGTTAACCAGATGTGCTATGAAAGTGTTCAAAATGCTTTTTTTAACCTGTGTGAAAAGTCCATGTTGTGTTTACTTGTGTTATCATTGATTATTTATTTGATGGTCACTCTAAGTGCTAATATTGCCCACAACCCATTGCGTGCGGGAGGGAGGAGCTTTGCGATCGATGGCTTTGCGGTGATGTAAACATGGCAGCCGGATGCAGCAACGGAGATGAGCCCTCAGCTTTTAAGTGTAAGAATTCTAATGTTATTAAAGGTTTAATAACTAATTAAAGTTGTATTTTATTTCGTTACACACATTGCACATGAACGTCAGAACCAGCCGCCTCACAAACGACCTGCGTTTGGTTCTACGACGACACAGCCCTGCTTCTTCATTCCTCAACTTGGTAGAAGAACACATTGTAAAATGTATTGTGAAAAAAATGATGACAAAAAAAGATGGGAATAGTAAATACAATTTTATTGGACATAAAGAATGAATGAAACGTTAACAGTTGTGGTGTGCGTAACTAGGCAACCAGGCTGTCGTTCACGTTGCATGACGTCATCGAAGTATGTCCCAGAACGTGCATACTCTTTTGCTACACACTCAAAAGTATGTACTTTTTTTGTGAGGATAAGTAGGTTGTAGTATAAGTAGGCGATTTGGGACTCAACGAGAGAGAACTGCTGTGAGTTGCTTCTGTGGCAGCTCCACATTAAAAGACAAAAATATGGGTTTCATATTGAGTGTAAGACGATGTATGTTAGGGATTGCACACAGTGGACTCTAACTGATTTTTAGAGTGTGTTTTCGGAGTATTTTGATAGTTTAATTTCTGTGTGCATGAACTCCATAATCTTTTAATGTGCTCATTTTTCCATGTGCTTTCTAATCAAGTGAAATCTTTTCTCGAACAGATGGAGCTGCATTATATCTTAGTTAGACTCACTATTCTGTCCTTTGTGCAGGTAATTGTTGTCATAGCATTTAAGAATTTACAGTGTTAAGAAAATGTTGTATTTTGGTAGTGCACGCAGTTCACTGTTTTATTAAATGTTTCCCATTAATTTTATTCTACGTTTAACATAAAATAGATGATTAATTTGTACTCACAAAACATTACATTTAAGAAGAGAAAAAGAAAGTAAAGCCATGTTGTGTTGGAAAAGTTTGTATAATTTCCTGGAGAAATTACATTTCTGAATTTGTCTTATTTTTATTTGTTGTTTTGCTAAATACAACAAATGTGAGTCCTAGGCTCCTACAACCTTGTGAGCAGTTGATAATAGACGGATTATTGTGTTAATAATTTGCCATCATTTGGTTATGTTATATTAATGTTTCAGCAATCATACAACCATCGATTGACTTGGGTTAGGATAGACCTTTCTCTAATATATTAAACAGTTTGTTATCATACAGATTGAAAGCCTGAACAATCTCTCTTAGAGCTGAAACAACTAATCAATTAAAATCGATTATTAAAATAGTTGTCAACTAATTTAGTCATCGATAGTTGCTAAACAACTTTTATTTGCCGTAAGCGGCTCATTTTGTGCATATTTTAAATCTAAGCTGACCAAAGTGTGGCAGTAATGAGCCACCGCAGGTTGTGCTCAGCCAGTACAGCAGGAGAAGTAGCAAATAGCCAATAGCTGGCCTCGTTTTATGTCACGTGTTTCCCGAACTGCGTCTGCAGCATTCAGCGAGATGGTGGAGACAGAAGGCAGTGGAGTAAGCTTGAGAAAGAAAAAAAAAAAAAGCAGAAGATTAAACTAATCGAACGAAGTCATCCAAAGTGTGGGAGCACTTTACCCTGAGCCTTAAAAACAGAAGAGTAACCTGTAAACTCTGCACTACTGAACAGTTTAAGACTTTTATTTGTGCAGATTCTCCAGTACAAGGTTGTTTGCAAATGTTTAGTCGTAAAAGCTAATATCATTGCGTTTTAACAGTTACAACTAAAAAGCTTTAACGTTACTTACGAACATGTTCTGTGATCAGTTTGTCGTTTACCAGTTCATAATTCAGTCGTGCAGCCTAATTATGACTGAATGAGAGAGGTAAATGTTTAAAAGTATTTGAAGTACATTTTTTTTCTCTAAGTATTCACTGCTCTTTTTCACACAGCAGTTTTTTTTTTGTGTCATTTTTAATTATTTTTCTGGACAACCTTCTGATGGATTTTACTTTCAAATTTTTTTTTTTTATCCTATTCATGAAAAAACGATCACTGTCATCTTTTCTTTCCCTCTTTGCAAAAAAAGCTGTGATTTTTTTTTTCCACGACTGGCTTTCATAGTTAAGAAAGATAAAATCCTTTTTTGATGGACCTGATAATTATTTTAGTGTAATCATATAAATTAAAAACGTGACGTTAAAAGGTGTAATAGTTTATTTTTTCCCATATAAAATTAGCAGCTAGTTATAGCAACAGATCTAGTTTCATCTCACTCCAGTCTAACTTTAAATTATTTTATATGTAATTTACTACACATTGTCATAGGCCTATACATACTGTGGATTATTAAGGCTAAATTTTACTTAGCACTGTTGCTAAATGGGGTACGCACACTTACTTTCTCTTTTCAGATGTGTATGTTCTTCTAAGAAGTAATGATTTGTTAGACACTGATGGGAAGACCAATTGCTTTAATCATTCATTAAAATGAATCGGCTCAAAGGAGTCATTAGGTCACAAATCAGACTTTAGCGGACGTGTTGTGTGGGAATCCTGGCTTTTAGGACATCGCGAAAGATTTGTCAACACACACACACACACACACACACATAAAACACCTCATAACTGTGTATATATATATTTTTTGAATAATTTTTGGTTCCAGTTTTATTATTATTATCATTATCAATATTATTATTATTAATCAATTTCACTACTGGCCACTGTATGAAGAATATTTGGGTATAATATGTTGCAGTTCACTTTATTTTGCTATACTTGCCTGCATAAATGTATTATAGTGTCCTGCAACTACTAGTAAAAAACATATATCTGGTGTCTGAATAATTGCTGGTTTGACTGTGCATTAATTCTTGGTAAAACTACAAAGTAATTCAGTCAAGAGCAATGAGTGATTTTTCTTTCATTTTCTTGGATTAACATTACAGCAGCTATAGCTAAATTAGGTGCGGTCACTTTAAGAGATGATGAACCCATCCAATATAATACACTTCAATTTTTTTCTAAACTTTTTACTTTTAGTTAAGAAATAACCGACAGTTTTTTTTTAACATACTTTCTAAGACGGTATGAACTTGACTGTATATGTATTTGACGGTACAAGAGCAAAATAAGGCAAATTCAGTGTTCAGGCGTTTTGAGACGCCTCTCTCTGCATGAGCTCTGAACACCAGAACACCGCAGTGCTGAATTGGGCTCTTTCACATCCTTTTCTGTTTGTTTAAACTGCGATTTATATTTGTTCGTTCAGGTGCAGGGGGAAGTTCAAGGAGAACTTCACAAAGTAGAGCTCGGTTCAGTGTTGCTGTCTGTGAGACGTGGCTCTCTCCATCTCTCTCTCTCCGCATGCTCACCGAACACAGCTCACGAGTAACAGCTTCTCAGTTGAGCTTTTACGCGTCTTGTTTGAATGCTTTAAACTCTTTTTAATGTTTAAATCGCCAAGTGGCAAGGCTTAAAAACATGTTAACTTTCACCCCACTAGCGATGACCCTGGGATCAGCTGATTTTGATGTGAGGGAGAGAGACTGCGCGGGGTTGGGGTGCTGTGCTCGTTCTCTCCGTCATTACTCACTTACAAATCCCAATTACAGCCGCCAAAAAATTTTAAATGTAGGAAAAACCCTGCATTCAGGTTTCATGCCACTGGCACTTTATTTGAAGGATTGTTTACAATTTCACAGCACAAGCTATAAGCTGTCTCCCAGTTGTGTGTTTACAGGAAAATGTGGAAAGTGCAGTTTGATGACAACATTGCATGTTGTTTACTTGATGTGCTTACGCGCCTATAGCTAAGTTAACAACACAGAGATATTTGAAGCAGTTTTACTCACTGCCTGCGGTTCCAACACACGATCGTGATCCTTTTTTGTTGAGATTGCATTATCCTTAAGAAATAAACGATGTGCAAATCCGGCGTCAAACTGGGCCTTGTTTGTAAAACAAGCATCTTCGAAATGCAGGGGAACAAACACTTGCACAACTCCGTTGATGCTCTGTAAAAATAAACTCCATCCACTGGTCCCTTAATGCTGTTTCTCTTTTGGTCATCTGTGCAGGGTTGTCTTGCCCTGGCAACCAAAAACACACTCCTTTTGTGACATTTGGCGACGCTCTCGCTCTGATCAGTGAAGTCTGTTGTGCTCTCAGTGCTCTGCTATACGGGAGCGTGCGCTCTTCCGGCAGACGTGCCTCAGGACCCATATAAGGAAATACTGCTCCATCTAACGTCACACAGAGCCATACTCGAAAAAACTTTCCGAAACTTGTGACAAACCGGAAGGAGTATTTTTGGAACAGAAATACTCCTTCAAACGTACAACTTCATTTTTTTAACTTTGTCCATGTTTAGCATGGGAATCCAACTCTTTAACAGTGTAAAAAACTCAGTATACATGAAATAGCATTTCACCCCCCCTTTAAACTACTTTAGGAGCCCTAAGGACTGCCGTGGTGAAAACATTATTTGAAATCTTGTGAAATTTGCTAGAGTATGGGTCAGTGTTTGATTGCAGAAGAGTTCGACAAGGATTACTAACACATAATAAAACAACTCCAGGTATATTTTTGATGATGATATGACAATGCAAAATGGTTAATATCTCTATGAAGTCTGTTGAATGATAAAGACTCTTTGTTAATAATTTAATTGGCAAAACTAAAATATAAGTACATAAAGATTAATTGATTAATCGTAAAAAATAATCGACAGATTAATCGATTATGAAAATAATCATTAGTTGCAGTCCTAATCTCCCACTCTCTCTTAATATGGGTGTGTGTTTATGTGTGTGTGGGTGCATGCGCTGGAGGGGGCGATTATCGACTACTTATCGAATAATACTCCGCGATTATTAATTATTACTTTTGCTTCAAATGCACATCCCAATGTGTGTGTGTGTGTGTGTGTGTGTGTAATATATATATATATATATATATATATATATATATATATATATATATGTTGTTAAGGCTCTGAAATGTGTTTTTTTTTTAAATGACTGGGTAAAAATAGAATGTTTTACCACTGGACACGATATATTTTGTTTTTGAGCAACAAACAGAAAATTATAATATGTTTTTTCTTCAGCGTTTCTGGCCTGTGTATTAACAGACTTCATATTTTCACTGAAATTACATTTTGGAAAATGATTGCATTGCAACGCAGTTTGTGCAAATCCAGAGCAGAGAGTTGCAATAAGGCAAAAAACGATTTTTCCGTCATCAAAAGGGCTCGAGGAGACATGGAAAACTGTGCACACCGCAAGAACGCTATAATGGAAAATATTAGTGGTTTTGAAACTGTGACATTTTTGGTATCTGGTAATAGGCCCATGTCTAATTGTGTATACCTGCTCATTAGTAGTTACTTCATAGTTATTTTTCTTGAACCATGACTAGTAGATCATTTATAGTAGTTTTTAAGCAGCTATGACAGAATTCATTAGTTATTGATTAGCTAACTGTTACATAAGGAGAAATACCTTTTAGTCCTTCAGTAATTTCTTATTTTTTATTCAGTAAGTAAGAAACGGTATTCTAAAGTTTTAGCCCAAAATGTTTACACTAAATGTTTGCTGGATGAACAGATTAGTTGATTGCAATTTAATTCTACTACAGTTACTACTTGAAGCTGATAAATAATTGTGATGAATCTATTGCAATTATTTATAACCATTTACCGTTAGAGCTATTTTTTTTAACTTTGTCACAAAAAGAAAATGCTCATATCTCATTTCATGCCGTATTATTAGTAGTAGTACTGCACTTGCTATGTCTGGAAGGGAAAGACCCCGAATGAGACCCCAAGATTATAAAGGCTGTTTCCACCTGATATTGAGAGATGTTTTGGTCGATCTGATCACAATTGGACTAGGGCTGTGCAAATAAATGCTATGTTCATGTGCATCTAGTCTGTCAAGTCAAGTCACCTTTATTTATATAGCGTTTTAAACAAAAAAGATTGCGTCAAAGCACTGAACAACATTCATTTGGAAAACAGTGTGTCAATAATGCAAAATGATAGTTAAAGGCAGTTCATCATTGAATTCAGTTATGTCATCTCTGTTCAGTTAAATGGTGTCTGTGCATTTATTTGCAATCAAGTCAATGATATCGCTGTAGATGAAGTGACCCCAACTAAGCAAGACAGAGGCGACAGCGGCAAGGAACCGAAACTCCATCGGTGACAGAATGGAGAAAAAAACCTTGGGAGAAACCAGGCTCAGTTGGGGGGCCAGTTCTCCTCTGACCAGACGAAACCAGTAGTTCAATTCCAGGCTGCAGCAAAGTCAGATTGTGCAGAAGAATCATCTGTTTCCTGTGGTCTTGTCCTGGTGCTCCTCTGAGACAAGGTCTTTACAGGGGATCTGTATCTGGGGCTCTAGTTGTCCTGGTCTCCGCTGTCTTTCAGGGCAGTAGAGGTCCTTTCTAGGTGCTGATCCACCATCTGGTCTGGATACGTACTGGATCCGGGTGACTGCAGTGACCCTCTGATCTGGACACAGACTGGATCTGGTGGCCACGGTGACCTCGGAACAAGAGAGAAACAGACAAATATTAGCGTAGATGCCATTCTTCTAATGATGTAGAAAGTACGGTGTTATGTGAAGTGTTTCCGGTTCCGGTTTACCTAATTAATGCAGCCTAAAAATCCTTTAACGGATTTGGATATTAAAAGCATATTAGTATGTTATGTGTAAGCCAGGTTAAAGAGATGGGTCTTTAATCTAGATTTAAACTGCAAGAGTTTGTCTGCCTCTCGAACAATGTTAGGTAGGTTATTCCAGAGTTTAGGCGCCAAATAGGAAAAGGATCTGCCGCCTGCAGTTGATTTTGATATTCTAGGTATTATCAAATTGCCTGAGTTTTGAGAACGCAGCGGACGTAGAGGAGTATAATGTAAAAGGAGCTCATTCAAATACTGAGGTGCTAAACCATTCAGGGCTTTATAAGTAATAAGCAATATTTTAAAATCTATACGATGTTTGATAGGGAGCCAGTGCAGTGTGGACAGGACCGGGCTAATATGGTCATACTTCCTGGTTCTAGTAAGAACTCTTGCTGCTGCATTTTGGACTAGCTTGAGGTCATAAATACATGGATTAACATTTCTGCATTTGACATTGAGAGCATAGGCCCGTAATTTAGATATATTTTTTAGATGGAAAAATGCAGTTTTACAAATGCTAGAAACGTGGCTTTCTAAGGAAAGATTGCGATCAAATAGCACACCTAGGTTCCTAACTGATGACGAAGAATTGACAGAGCACCCATCAAGTCTTAGACAGTGTTCAGAGTTTTTAGGTCCTATAATCTCTGTTTTTTTCAGAATTTAGCAGTAAGAAAGCCGGTTCTTTGATTAGTAAGTTAATAATTAGTGTGCTTTCAGATGGAGTGGCATTTACTATACAGAGTCGTGGTTCACTGACAAGCTACACAATATCATGTTCATAATCGCAGATTAATCACATTCAATTATGAACTATGCATAGCCTATCAACGAACTAGGGCTCTGTGTATTAAATGCTGCTCCATCTGTATGAACGTGAAGGAGATTCACTAATAATCACAGAACCGGCTTTACAGGTTACACACGCATGATCATTGTATTGGATTAGTTGCAAAGCTCTAAAGTGGACAACGCTAAAGGTGTAGATGGTGTAAAATGTTTTGAGCTTGTCCAATTTTGACCATTTACAGACATAGTGGAAATTAGCCTGACAGAATTAAAAATTTGCCGGCTGAAGACATCAGTTTGGTTTGAAGATGAATCACATACCAATTACAATGTTCTTTCAACATTCCTGATTTCTAACACTCAGTATTGGGTGTTGTCTTGTGGCTATCAGAGCAAAAATGAAAGCTACTCTTCTCTGTATTTTTCCCATTGAGCCATATTTTGTAATTTATATTTAAATAGTGCAAAATTTTGTTCATTAGATTGAAATGATCCAAAAAGATGGATTAAGAAAGTAGTTGTAAATGAGTACATGCCTCCCTCATCTACTTGATCCGATCGACCAAAACCAAAGTTGGCATAAGTTTCAAGCTTTTAATAATTTGTGAAATGTGACATAATGTGAGTGCCATAATGTGTTATAACCAGGCCTAGTCTATAACACTCAATAAGAAGCCACTTCCTTAAATGTAATCTAAACATTACAAGTTGATATCCTACTTTTTTTCTCAAAATGTATTTCTGAATGACTTTCCTGCCCAGGGCTTCACTGCACTTCACAGAATATGATACTCATTATTCCTGACTACATTTAGTAAAGAGAAGCATCAATTTAGCAACTGAACATTTAACTTAAAAATTTTCTACATTGGTAACAAAAAACAAAAATCCCACATGTAAAAAATGAATTGCTAAAAATGCCCGGTTTAATAAAGATGAACAATTATATTACATTCACAAAGACACTTATCGACATTGTTCATGCCACAGAGTAAGATTTAAGTAACATTTAACTAGATTAATATGGAGACGCAATCTAATATAGACCTTCATTTATGTGTTTTTGACTTTCACTGCAAGGTTAATAACGTGATAACAGTTCACTATTTGAGTTTGTACATTACACTGGACTCACTAACTTAACACTAATGCTGTGTCCACACCAAACGCGAATAGAGCGTCTGGCGCGAATTATTTAAATGTTAAGTCAATGCAAAGGCGCGTTTACGTGCGTCTGGAGGTCTCGCGGCGTGAATAACGCGAATTCGCCTCATTCGGGCGTCTAGTTCGCGCGAATGATGCTTTTTGTGCATTTAGCGTTTGACAGGAATTCGCGTCTTCTGCCCGAGTTGAAAAATTTGAACTTTGGCATCAATTCGTGCCGGGTTAACCAATCAGGAGCCTGCTAGGAGTCACTCATTCAACAGTATGTTCCTGCAGCCTCCGGTTGTGTAGGAATACCCTTCTCCACTCGTTCAACAAGGAGGCTACTCTCGGCGGATACATGATGACGGAGCTCCCGCTGATCGCATGGAGCTCATCTCCGAGATCGGCGAAACACATTTTTTAAATAGACGCTGTCATTTTAAATAAACCACATATTTGAGTTTAAAACAACTACATTCTCGCCTGAAATACTTTTAAAACTACATTTCATGACACAATAACAGTAATATTTTGAAAATTATCCGAATAAAAATGGCGGTTGAAAATGCTGCGTGAACTCAGCTGGCAGAAGCCCCCCCATGACGCGAATTCGCGTCTGTAGTGAAGTTAATTTAACGCGCGAATGATCTCAAAATGGTCAAGCGGCAAACTAGACGTGGTAGATGTGAATTTGACGCTCTGTTCGCGTTTGGTGTGAACACAGCTTAACGTTATCTAGTTTTAGCCAGAGATACCTTGGTGAAGCTCAAGATGGCGTTAACATTCTGCTCGATCAGATGAAAGGTTTAACTTGGTGTGGATATGACAACCCATAAATTAACATTTTTGTCTTTATTGTGATTGGGGTGGGATTGGACATTTTTATATAAAATACTCACAAATTCTGGAACATTTTATTCTACATTTGTATATTTACACCAGAGATTCCAGCCTCTGTCAAACAATGAGAAACTGCTTGTATTACTGGTGTAATGTGCAGCCTGCTTCATTCTAGCAGCTGAATATGTGTTCACCTGACACATCATGAGGGACAATAAGTGACCCCCAGTCCATCTCCTGCACACTTAATAGAATTTTTTTGGGGTCAAGACATATTTGCAGCTGACTATTACTAATGCTTTTTATTTAAGCGTATTACTTACCGTTTACTGTATTACTTTTATTAACTTCTACTTTTGTACCTGTTATATTTTTGTAATGCCAAAAAAGCACCCTAAACGTGTGTGTGTGTGTGTGTGAGTTAAGAGAGAGAGACAAAGAGAAAGTGTGTGAGTTAAGAGAGAGAGACAAAGTGTGTGTGAGAGAGTGTGTGTTGCACACACTTGTTTATACCACATTAAGATGAACACATTGTTTCCTTAAGTATAATAAAACCTGAAACTTTTTTAATTGTGTGGGGTCCAGCCTTTGGTCCCCATGAGGGAAAAATTAAAATAAAATACTACATGATGTTTATCTGAAAATGTAACAATGCAAACAGGTTTTCTGTAAGGATTGGGTTATGGGATAAAAATGGTGTTTGGTCAGTATCAAAACAACAGAAGACTATGGAAAGTCCCCACAATTCACAGAAACATGCATGAGTGTGTGAGAAAGTGTTTGTGTGCTTGTGTGTGTGAGAGAATGTATGACAGTGAGACAGTGTGTGCGTGTGTGTGTATCAAAATGTACACTTACCTGAGTGGACATAGAGTTCCTCAAGGCCATGAAAGTTGGGGCCGGTTTTGGGAGGCCCACAAACTCCCATGCAGCAGTGAAAGCTTTGAGGAGGCCCTTGAACACCTCACCCATCAAATTAAAAAAGAAGAGGGCTGACTGGCTCCCCTCAAAGCTTCCACGCATTTTAAGGAATTCAGCCATGCAATTATACTCCCCCTTTGTGATGGAGAGTATTGCATGGCCGAATGTTGCACATGTTTTGTGCTTTTTTTACCTGTGAAGTAAGATAATTATGAATAAGTCTACGACTATATATATATAAACAGACAAATGCAAACAAAACAATGACTACTACAACACTCACAAAAATGGCATGGCCATCCTTGTCTCCTTTGGAAGCGTGAAATTCCTCTACGGTGAGGTTCATGATTTCTCCTGGCCTGTGGTCAGAGGTTACAATCATGACTGCACCGAGGAGACCAAAGAACAGGTCCAGCTGCCTCTGATCATGATGCAGTTTTTCTAAAACATAATGAAAACAAATCATTCAACACAATGAAAACCATTAACTATGAAATCAAACTCTTAATCCACTTTTGTATTTTGTTGTCTGGAATCGACCAAAAGCCTTGTAACTTACGCAGTATTTTGGGAAGCACCTCCGAAGCGGCCCTCACAAACTCAGCATGGGCAGCTGGATCCAAAAGGTTTTCTGATATAAAAAAAGAGGTAGTTTGATTAAGCACACCGCAGATGGTGAAGTCCTTTAGGAACTCCAAACACCGCCCACACGCAAAGCAAAACCGAGTTAAGCTGCTCATGTGTTTGCCACAAAACAGGCAAAACATCCCTCGGTCGCAGTCCATGCTCGGTCACCATAAACTTTATTTAAGTCATTTATTCCACAACACGAATTTAACGCACTCACCACCAACAACAACACCTTTCACCACGTCACTTCCGATGTGTGGTACATTCCCTTTTCGTGAAGAATCTTTCATTGTAAATTTGTTTCGGGACTGGTAAAAGTGTTTTGTGTCTTGTTAATTAGTTTTCTAAAATGTAAATTTGTTTCGTCCTTGGTAAAAGTGTTTTCCCCGTGTAATTGTGTTTAATGATTGGTAAAAATGTTTTCCAAAATGTAAATTTTGTCTCGAGCTTTGTAAAAGTGTTTCACACTTTGTAATGTTGTCTTGCACTTCCCGGCCACGGTATAGAAGTGAGGAGACCTTCAACGAGCAGTCCACAGATTAGAGGAACAGGCTGATCACTGTCGAAGGGCAGGACCCATCTTCACTCCAGGACAGTGGGTTTGGCTATCTGCTAAAGATCTCACCAGATTTCGATAAGTGGACCTCCGGCTGCCAGGCCTGCCTGTTTTTCAGCTCCTCTTTTGAGCACATTTTTATTATAAGAAGAGCCCGTTTAACGGCTTTCTTGGACACTCGCAGCCCATCGGGGCCTGCCTCCTTCACCCCATTAATAAAGTGGGAAAGGTCCACTAATTTGTGCACCATTGTGGTGGCCCGATAATTGTGGTGTTCTTTTAGCGTTTTGATATAGCTGAAAAAAATAAGACAGACAAAATGGATCAGCCATCTTCAGTGTGAGTTGGATGAATGTGTGTGTTTTCTTAATTTCTAGAGCACAGACAGCAGAAATATTAATGTCAGAGTTTATCGATACTACTGTACTACTTTCATAATTTAGCCCCGGGACTGATTAAATACCATGTTTTGTTACCCATTCCCAAAGTTTAACCAGATTTCTTTCACAACACACATTTTAAAACAATTACATATCACAAAGTCATCTTCCATTTGTCAAGTAAGTGTTTTAAAATTATCAAACTACAGCAAATTATTGAATCTAGAATATAAAATTAGCATTTATGAAAAAAATATTTTTCATTATAATTTTTTTTTAGCTGCACCTGGAATTAAATACCACTGCATTTGTCTCCTATTAGACAAAGAAGGCCAGCCTACTCTGCTATACAAGTGTAGGACCTCGGTGAACAGTCACGCCACTAACTGCAGAATCGGCTGCTTCTGACAAAGTCATTATAAGAGCCTACTTCCTCCCATCTGCAATCTGAACACAGTTAATGATTAGCTGAGGAAAACAATGCTCAAGATTGTCTGGACCCCTTTTTGTCAGGGTAACAAATGGCTGAAGGACTTTGCGACATTAAGTTTAGGCGCCAAATAGGAAAAGGATCTGCCGCCCGCAGTTGATTTTGATATTCTAGCTATTATCAAATTGCCTGAGTTTTGAGAACGCAGCGGACGTAGAGGAGTATAATGTAAAAGGAGCTCATTCAAATACTGAGGTGCTAAACCATTCAGGGCTTTATAAGTAATAAGCAATATTTTAAAATCTATACGATGTTTGATAGGGAGCCAGTGCAGTGTGGACAGGACCGGGCTAATATGGTCATACTTCCTGGTTCTAGTAAGAACTCTTGCTGCTGCATTTTGGACTAGCTGTAGTTTGTTAACTAAGCGTGCAGAACAACCACCCAATAAAGCATTACAATAATCTAACCTTGAAGTCATAAATGCATGGATTAACATTTCTGCATTTGACATTGAGAGCATAGGCCCGTAATTTAGATATATTTTTGAGATGGAAAAATGCAGTTTTACAAGTGCTAGAAACGTGGCTTTCTAAGGAAAGATTACGATCAAATAGCACACCTAGGTTCCTAACTGATGACGAAGAATTGACAGAGCAACCATCAAGTCTTAGACAGTATTCTAGGTTATTACAAACAGAGTTTTTAGGTCCTATAATCTCTGTTTTTTTCAGAATTTAGCAGTAAGAAAGCCGGTTCTTTGATTAGTAAGTTAATAATTAGTGTGCTTTCAGATGGAGTGGCATTTACTATACAGAGTCGTGGTACACTGACAAGCTACACAAAATCATGTTCATAATCGCAGATTAATCACATTCGATTATGAACTATGCATAGCCTATCAACGAACTAGGGCTCTGTGTATTAAATGCTGCTCCATCTGTATGAACGTGAAGGAGATTCACTAATAATCACAGAACCGGCTTTACAGGTTACACACGCATGATCATTGTATTGGATTAGTTGCAAAGCTCTAAAGTGGACAACGCTAAAGGTGTAGATGGTGTAAAATGTTTTGAGCTTGTCCAACTTTGACCATTTACAGACATAGTGGAAATTAGCCTGACAGAATTAAAAATTTGCCGGCTGAAGACATCAGTTTGGTTTGAAGATGAATCACATACCAATTACAATGTTCTTTCAACATTCCTCAGTATTGGGTGTTGTCTTGTGGCTGTCAGAGCAAAAATGAAAGCTACTGTTCTCTGTATTTTTCCCATTGAGCCATATTTTGTAATTTATATTTAAATAGTGCAAAATTTTGTTCATTAGATTGAAATGATCCAAAAAGAATAAAAACACAGTTTATCAAATAAAGGCACAAGTGTTCAAAAGTAGACAAGCGAGATGGATTAAGAAAGTAGTTGTAAATGAGTACATGCCTCCCTCATCTACTTGATCCGATCGACCAAAACCAAAGTTGGCATAAGTTTCAAGCTTTTAATAATTTGTGAAATGTGACATAATGTGAGTGCCATAATATCTGTTATAACCAGGCCTAGTCTATAACACTCAATAAGAAGCCACTTCCTTAAATGTAATCTAAACATTACAAGTTGATATCGTACTTTTTTTCTCAAAATGTATTTCTGAATGACTTTCCTGCCCAGGGCTTCACTGCACTTCACAGAATATGATAGACTCATTATTCCTGACTACATTTAGTAAAGAGAAGCATCAATTTAGCAACTGAACAGTTAACTTAAAAATTTTCTACATTGGTAACAAAAAACAAAAATCCCAGATGTAAAAAATGAATTGCTAAAAATGCCCGGTTTAATAAAGATTGGAAGAATTATATTACCTTCACAAAGACACTTATCGACATTGTTCATATGCCACAGAGTAAGATTTAAGTAACATTTAACTAGATTAATATGGAGAGGCAATCTGATATAGACCTTCATTTATGTGTTTTTGACTTTCACTGCAAGGTTAATAACGTGATAACAGTTCACTATTTGAGTTTGTACATTACACTGGACTCACTAACTTAACACTAATGCTGTGTCCACACCAAACGCGAATAGAGCGTCTGGCGCGAATTATTTAAATGTTAAGTCAATGCAAAGGCGCGTTTACGTGCGTCTGGAGGTCTCGCGGCGTGAATAACGCGAATTCGCCTCATTCGGGTGTCTAGTTCGCGCGAATGACGATTTTTATGCATTTAGCATTTGACAGGAATTTGCATCTTCTGCCCGAGTTGAAAAATTTGAACTTGGGCATCAATTCGTGCCACGTTAACCAATCAGGAGCCTGCTAGGAGTCACTCATTCAACAGTATGTTCCTTCAGCCTCTGGTTGTGCAGGAATACCCTTCTCCACTCGTTCAACAAGGAGGAACAACTGTTGTCAGTGAGCAGTCAACCGGAGCTATATGACAAAAGTTCATATTCCTGTAGAGACTGGAATATAAAGTATATATATATTGTGTGTGTGTGTGTATGTATATATATATATATATGTATATACACAAAACATATTAATAGATAAATTGGCCAAAGATAAGAAACGTTTCATTTTACCCCAAACAAATTATATTTTATCTTGAACCACTAAAGAGACATCAGAGCCAGTGGCAAATGTCAGAAGGTCTAGCCGAGGTAAGGCTACTCTCGGCGGATACATGATGACGGAGCTCCCGCTGATCGCATGGAGCTCATCTGCGAAATCGGCGAAACACA
This sequence comes from Carassius gibelio, assembly GCF_023724105.1. NCBI lineage: Eukaryota > Metazoa > Chordata > Actinopteri > Cypriniformes > Cyprinidae > Carassius > Carassius gibelio. The sequence continues at coordinate 2,069,998 of NC_068405.1, forward strand.
TCTTTTAAATAGACGCTGTCATTTTAAATAAACCGCATACTTGAGTTTAAAACAACTACATTCTCGCCTGAAATACTTTTAAAACTACATTTCATGACACAATAACAGTAATATTTTGAAAATTATCCGAATAAAAATGGCGGTTGAAAATGCTGCGTGAACTCAGCTGGCAGAAGCCCTCCCATGACGCGAATTCGCGTCTGTTGTGAAGTTAATTTAACGCGCGAATGATCTCAAAATGGTCAAGCCGCAAACTAGACGTGGTAGATGCGAATTTGACGCTCTATTCGCGTTTGGTGTGAACACAGCTTAACGTTATCTAGTTTTAGCCAGAGATACCTTGGTGAAGCTCAAGATGGCGTTAACATTCTGCTCGATCAGATGAAAGGTTTAACTTGGTGTGGATATGACAACCCATAAATTAACATTTTTGTCTTTATTGTGATTGGGGTGGGATTGGACATTTTTATATAAAATACTCACAAATTGTGGAACATTTTATTCTACATTTGTATATTTACACCAGAGATTCCAGCCTCTGTCAAACAATGAGAAACTGCTTGTATTACTGGTGTAATGTGCAGCCTGCTTCATTCTAGCAGCTGAATATGTGTTCACCTGACACAACATGAGGGACAATAAGTGACCCCCAGTCCATCTCCTGCACACTTTATAGAATTTTTTTGGGGTCAAGACATATTTGCAGCTGACTATTACTAATGCTTTTTATTTTAGCGTATAACTTACCGTTTACTGTATTACTTTTATTAACTTCTACTTTTGTACCTGTTATATTTTTGTAATGCCAAAAAAGCACCCTAAACGTGTGTGTGTGTGTGTGAGTTAAGAGAGAGAGACAAAGAGAAAGTGTGTGAGTTAAGAGAGAGAGACAAAGTGTGTGTGAGAGAGTGTGTGTTGCACACACTTGTTTATACCACATTAAGATGAACACATTGTCTCCTTAAGTATAATAAAACCTGAAACTTTTTTAATTGTGTGGGGTCCAGCCTTTGGTCCCCATGAGGGAATAAAAATAAAATACTATATGAAGTTTATCTGAAAATGTAACAATGCAAACAGGTTTTCTGTAAGGATTGGGTTAGAGGATAAAAATGGTGTTTGGTCAGTATCAAAACAACAGAAGACTATGGAAAGTCCTCACAATTCACAGAAACATGCATGAGTGTGTGAGAAAGTGTTTGTGTGCTTGTGTGTGTGAGAGAATGTATGACAGTGAGACAGTGTGTGCGTGTGTGTGTATCAAAATGTACATTTACCTAAGTGAACATAGAGTTCCTCAAGGCCATGAAAGTTGGGGCCGGTTTTGGGAGGCCCACAAACTCCCATGCAGCCATAAAAGCTTTGAGGAGGCCCTTGAACACCTCACCCATCAAATTAAAAAAGAAGAGGGCTGACTGGCTCCCCTCAAAGCTTCCACGGATTTTTAGAAATTCGGCCATGCAATTATACTCCCCCTTTGTGATGGAGAGTATCACATGACCGAATGTTCCACACGTTTTGTGCTTTTTTACCTGTGAAGTAAGATAATTCTGAATAAGTGTACGACTATATATATATAAACAGACAAATGCAAACAAAACAATGAGTACTACAACACTCACAAAAATGGCATGGCCATCTCTTCCTTCTTTGGAAGCGTGAAATTCCTCTACGGTGAGGTTCATGATTTCTCCTGGCCTGTGACCAGAGGTTACAATCATCACCGCAACGAGACCAAAGAACAGGTCCAGCTGCCTCTGATCATGATGCAGTTTTTCTAAAACATAATGAAAACAAATCATTCAACACAATGAAAACCATTAACAATGAAATCAAATCCACTTTTGTATTTTGTTATCTGGAATCGACCAAAAGCCTTGTAACTTACGCAGTATTTTGGGAAGCACCTCTGAAGTGGCCCTCACAAACTCAGCATGTGCAGCTGGATCCAAAAGGTTTTCCGATATAAAAAAGAGGTAGTTTGATTAAGCACACCGCAGATGGTGAAGTCCTTTAGGAACTCCAAACACCGACCACACGTAAAGCAAAACCGAGTTAAGCTGCTCATTTGTTTGCCACAAAACAGGCAAAACATCCCTCGGTCACCATAAACTTTATTTAAGTCATTTATTCCACAATACGAATTTAACGCACTCACCAAAAACAACAACACCTTTCACCACGTCACTTCCGATCTGTGGTACATTCCCTTTCCGTGAAGAATCTGTCATTGTAAATTTGTTTCGTCTTTGGTAAAAGTGCTTTCCCCATGTAATTGTGTTTAATGATTGGTAACAATGTTTTCCAAAATGTAAATTTTGTCTCGAGCTTTGTAAAAGTGTTTCACACTTTGTAATGTTGTCTTGCACTTTCCGGCCACGGTATAGAAGTGAGGAGACCTTCAACGAGCAGTCCACAGAGTAGAGGAACAGGCTGATCACTGTCGAAGGGCAGCAGGACCCATCTTCACTCCAGGACAGTGGGTTTGGATATCTGCTAAAGATCTCACCAGATTTCGATAAGTGGACCTCCTGCTGCCAGGCCTGCCTGTTTTTCAGCTCCTCTTTTGAGCACATTTTTATTATAAGAAGAGCCCGTTTAACGGCTTTCTTGGAAACTCGCAGCCCATCGGGGCCTGCCTCCTTCACCCAGTTAAAAAAGTGGGAAAGGTCCACTAATTTGTGCACCATTGTGGTGGCGCGATAATTGTGGTGTTCTTTCAGCGTTTTGATATAGCTGAAAAAAATAAGACGGACAAAATGGATCAGCCATCTTCAGTGTGAGTTGGATGAATGTGTGTGTTTTCTTAATTTCTAGAGTACAGCCAGCAGAAATATTAATGTCAGAGTTTATCGATACTACTGTACTACTTTCATAATTTAGCCCTGAGACTGATTAAATACCATGTTTTGTTACCCATTCCCAAAGTTTAACCAGATTTCTTTCACAACACACATTTTAAAACAATTACATATCACAAAGTCATCTTCCATTTGTCAAGTAAGTGTTTTAAAATTATCAAACTACAGCAAATTATTGAATCTAGAATACAAAATTAGCATTTATGAAAAAAATATTTTTCATTATAATTTTTTTTTAGCTGCACCTGGAATTAAATACCACTGCATTTGTCTCCTATTAGACAAAGAAGGCCAGCCTACTCTGCTATACAAGTGTAGGACCTCGGTGAACAGTCACTCCACTAACTGCAGAATCGGCTGCTTCTGACAAAGTCATTATAAGAGCCTACTTCCTCCCATCTGCAATCTGAACACAGTTAATGATTAGCTGAGGAAAACAATGCTCAAGATTGTCTGGATCCCTTTTTGTCAGGGAAACAAATGGCTGAAGGACTTTGCGACATTAAGTTTAGGCGCCAAATAGGAAAAGGATCTGCCGCCCGCAGTTGATTTTGATATTCTAGGTATTATCAAATTGCCTGAGTTTTGAGAACGCAGCGGACGTAGAGGAGTATAATGTAACAGGAGCTCATTCAAATACTGAGGTGCTAAACCATTCAGGGCTTTATAAGTAATAAGCAATACTTTAAAATCTATACGATGTTTGATAGGGAGCCAGTGCAGTGTGGACAGGACCGGGCTAATATGGTCATACTTCCTGGTTCTAGTAAGAACTCTTGCTGCTGCATTTTGGACTAGCTTGAGGTCATAAATACATGGATTAACATTTCTGCATTTGACATTGAGAGCATAGGCCCGTAATTTAGATATATTTTTGAGATGGAAAAATGAAGTTTTACAAATGCTAGAAACATGGCTTTCTAAGGAAAGATTACGATCAAATAGCACACCTAGGTTCCTAACTGATGACGAAGAATTGACAGAGCAACCATCAAGTCTTAGACAGTGTTCTAGGTTATTACAAACAGAGTTTTTAGGTCCTATAATCTCTGTTTTTTTCAGAATTTAGCAGTAAGAAAGCCGGTTCTTTGATTAGTAAGTTAATAATTAGTGTGCTTTCAGATGGAGTGGCATTTACTATACAGAGTCGTGGTACACTGACAAGCTACACAAAATCATGTTCATAATCGCAGATTAATCACATTCGATTATGAACTATGCATAGCCTATCAACGAACTAGGGCTCTGTGTATTAAATGCTGCTCCATCTGTATGAACGTGAAGGAGATTCACTAATAATCACAGAACCGGCTTTACAGGTTACATACGCATGATCATTGTATTGGATTAGTTGCAAAGCTCTAAAGTGGACAACGCTAAAGGTGTAGATGGTGTAAAATGTTTTGAGCTTGTCCAATTTTGACCATTTACAGACATAGAGGAAATTAGCCTGACAGAATTAAAAATTTGCCGGCTGAAGACATCAGTTTGGTTTGAAGATGAATCACATACCAATTACAATGTTCTTTCAACATTCCTCAGTATTGGGTGTTGTCTTGTGGCTGTCAGAGCAAAAATGAAAGCTACTCTTCTCTGTATTTTTCCCATTGACTCATATTTTGTAATTTATATTTAAATAGTTACATATATTTCTGAATGACATTCCTGCCCAGTGCTTCACTGCACTTCACAGAATATAATAGACTAAATTTTCCTGACTACATTTAATAAAGAGAAGCATCAATTTATCAAACTGAACAGTTAACTTAAAAATTTTCTACATTGGTAACAAAAAATAAAAATCCCAGATGTAAAAAATGAATTGCTAAAAATGCCCGGTTTAATAAAGATTGGAAGAATTATATTACATTCACAAAGACACTTATCGACATTGTTCATGCCACAGAGTAAGATTTAAGTAACATTTAACTAGATTAATATGGAGAGGCAATCTAATATAGACCTTCATTTATGTGTTTTTGACTTTCACTGCAAGGTTAATAACGTGATAACAGTTCACTATTTGAGTTTGTACATTACAATGGACTCACTAACTTAACACTAATGCTGTATTCACACCAAACGCGAACAGAGCGTCTGGCGCGAATGATTTCAATGTTAAGTCAATGCAAAGGTGCGTTTACGTGCATCTGGAGGTCTCGCGGCGTGAATAACGCGAATTCACCTCATTCGGGCGTCTAGTTCGCACGAATGATGCTTTTTGTGCATTTAGCGTTTGACAGGAATTCGCGTCTACTGCCCGAGTTGAAAAATTTGAACTTTGGCATCAATTCGTGCCGCGTTAACCAATCAGGAGCCTGCTAGGAGTCACTCATTCAACAGTATGTTCCTTCAGTCTCCGGTTGTGTAGGAATACCCTTCTCCACTCGTTCAACAAGGAGGAACGACTGATGTTGTCAGTGAGCAGTCAACCGGAGCTATATGACAAAAGTTCATATTACTGTAGAGACTGGAATATAAAGTATATATATATTGTGTGTGTGTGTATATATATATATATATATATATATATATATATATATATACACAAAACATATTAATAGATAAATTGGCCATAGATAAGAAACGTTTCATTTTACCCCAAACAAATTATATTTTATCTTGAACCACTAAAGAGACATCAGAGCCAGTGGCAAATGTCAGAAGATCTAGCCGAGGTAAGGCTGCTCTCGGCGGATACATGATGACGGAGCTCCTGCTGATCGCATGGAGCTCATCTCCGAGATCGGCGAAACACATTTTTTAAATAGACGCTGTCATTATAAATAAACCACATATTTGAGTTTAAAACAACTACATTCTCGCCTGAAATACTTTTAAAACTACATTTCATGACACAATAACAGTAATATTTTGAAAATTATCCGAATAAAAATGGCGGTTGAAAATGCTGCGTGAACTCAGCTGGATGAAGCCCCCCCATGATGCGAATTCGCGTCTGTTGTGAAGTTAATTTCACGCGCGAATGATCTCAAAATGGTCAAGCGGCAAACTAGATGCGGTAGATGCGAATTTGACGCTCTATTCGCGTTTGGTGTGAACACAGCTTAACGTTATCTAGTTTTAGCCAGAGATACCTTGGTGAAGCTCAAGATGACGTTAACATTCTGCTCGATCAGATGAAAGGTTTAACTTGGTGTGGATATGACAACCCATAAATTAACATTTTTGTCTTTATTGTGATTGGGGTGGGATTGGACATTTTTATATAAAATACTCAAAAATTGTGGAACATTTTATTCTACATTTGTATATTTACACCAGAGATTCCAGCCTCTGTCAAACAATGAGAAACTGCTTGTATTACTGGTGTAATGTGCAGCCTGCTTCATTCTAGCAGCTGAATATGTGTTCACCTGACACAACATGAGGGACAATAAGTGACCCCCAGTCCATCTCCTGCACACTTAATAGAATTTTTTTGGGGTCAAGACATATTTGCAGCTGACTATTACTAATGCTTTTTATTTTAGCGTATTACTTACCGTTTACTGTATTACTTTTATTAACTTCTACTTTTGTACCTGTTATATTTTTGTAATGCCAAAAAAGCACCCTAAACGTGTGTGTGAGTTAAGAGAGAGAGACAAAGAGAAAGTGTGTGAGTTAAGAGAGAGAGAGAGACAAAGTGTGTGTGAGAGAGTGTGTGTTGCACACACTTGTTTATACCACATTAAGATGAACACATTGTCTCCTTAAGTATAATAAAACCTGAAACTTTTTTAATTGTGTGGGGTCCAGCCTTCGGTCCCCATGAGGGAAAAATTAAAATAAAATACTACATGATGTTTATCTGAAAATGTAACAATGCAAACAGGTTTTTCTGTAAGGATTGGGTTAGAGGATAAAAATGGTGTTTGGTCAGTATCAAAACAACAGAAGACTATGGAAAGTCCCCACAATTCACAGAAACATGCATGAGTGTGTGAGAAAGTGTTTGAGAGAATGTATGACAGTGAGACAGTGTGTGTGTGTGTGTGTGTGTATCAAAATGTACACTTACCTGTGTCGACATAGAGGTCCTCAAGGCCATGAAAGTTGGGGCCGGTTTTGGGAGGCCCACAAACTCCCATGCAGCAGTGAAAGCTTTGAGGAGGCCCTTGAACACCTCACCCTTCGAATTGAAAAAGAAGAGGGCTGACTGGCTCCCCTCAAAGCTTCCACGGATTTTTAGAAATTCGGCCATGCAATTATACTCCCCCTTTGTGATGGAGAGTATCACATGACCGAATGTTGCACATGTTTTGTGCTTTTTGACCTGTAAAGTAAGATAATTATGAATAAGTGTACGACTATATATATATATATAAACAGACAAATGCAAACAAAACAATGACTACTACAACACTCACAAAAATGGCATGGCCATCTCGGTCACCATAAACTTTATTTAAGTCATTTACTCCACAACACGAATTTAACGCACTCACCACCAACAACAACACCTTTCACCGCGTCACTTCAGATCTGTACATTCCCTTTCCGTGAAGAATCTGTCATTGTAAATTTGTTTCGGGACTGGTAAAAGTGTTTTGTGTCTTGTTAATTAGTTTTCTAAAATGTAAATTTGTTTCGTCCTTGGTAAAAGTGTTTTCCCCGTGTAATTGTGTTTAATGATTGGTAAAAATGTTTTCCAAAATGTAAATTTTGTCTCGAGCTTTGTAAAAGTGTTTCACACTTTGTAATGTTGTCTTGCACTTCCCGGCCACGGTATAGAAGTGAGGAGACCTTCAACGAGCAGTCCACAGAGTAGAGGAACAGGCTGATCACTGTCGAAGGGCAGCAGGACCCATCTTCACTCCAGGACAGTGGGTTTGGCTATCTGCTAAAGATCTCACCAGATTTCGATAAGTGGACCTCCTGCTGCCAGGCCTGCCTGTTTTTCAGCTCCTCTTTTGAGCACATTTTTATTATAAGAAGAGCCCGTTTAACGGCTTTCTTGGACACTCGCAGCCCATCGGGGCCTGCCTCCTTCACCCAATTAAAAAAGTGGGAAAGGTCCACTAATTTGTGCACCATTGTGGTGGCCCGATAATTGTGCTGTTCTTTCAGCGTTTTGATATAGCTGAAAAAAATAAGACAGACAAAATGGATCAGCCATCTTCAGTGTGAGTTGGATGAATGTGTGTGTTTTCTTAATTTCTAGAGCACAGACAGCAGAAATATTAATGTCAGAGTTTATCAATACTACTGTACTACTTTCCTAATTTAGCCCCGGGACTGATTAAATACCAGGTTTTGGTACCCATTCCCAAAGTTTAACCAGATTTCTTTCACAACACACATTTTAAAACAACTACATATTACAAAGTCATCTTCCATTTGTCAAGTAAGTGTTTTAAAATTATCAAACGACAGCAAATTACCCCCCCCCAAAAAAAATTTTTTTTACTTTACATGTATTAAATCTAGAATATACAATATTTATTATTATATTAATATTTTTAGCTGCACCTGGAATTAAATACCACTGCATTTGTCTCCTATTAGACAAAGAAGGCCAGCCTACTCTGCTATACAAGTGTAGGACCTCGGTGAACAGTCACGCCACTAACTGCAGAATCGGCTGCTTCTGACAAAGTCATTATAAGAGCCTACTTCCTCCCATCTGCGATCTGAACACAGTTAATGATTAGCTGAGGAAAACAATGCTCAAGATTGTCTGGACCCCTTTTTGTCAGGGTAACAAATGGCTGAAGGACTTTTGCGACATTAAGCGAAGTGATAACGTGATCATACAACAGAGGAAAGGTCTGTTGCGAAATGCCACCGCTCATGAGGCAACTAATGGGACATCGACATCCTGAGTCCCTAAAAGGGAGCTGATTTAATTAACTCTTTTTACAAGATACAAGGACCCTGTGTATCAAAGCATCACATGATCCCATGGTTTTTATGACTGTCAGTAGATAGTGCTATTAAATGTGTGTAAGATATGGGAAGTTTAGTATTTAATGAATGGCAGAGATATTTGCAATCATATGAACTGAATGAAAAGATGGTATTTTGAATATGTGTTGCACGACACGTTAGAGAAGTTAGTAAATAAAACGAACGTCATGTCCATGGAAAAGTCATGTCCCCATGGATTAAAGTGAAGCGTCATGTTTAGATATGCACGGTCCGTCTTGCATCCAGTTGATTGGAGGATCATGTCGTGCGACAGACCAAAATCTTCCCCTTTAAAACCACCATGCCTGAATTGCTTCTTGCTTGCTTACCCCTCTTCAACCCATCAGCGTGCTTGCAAGTCATAAAGAACTTCAACTTTCCGTGACAGAATATCCAAAGCTCAGGCCGCGCAAACGAGAGGACTCGGAAGAAACTTTGTCCACCGTCAAGGCAAGAGCTGTTGAATCTCTCAAAATCGCCGGGCAGTCAACCAACCAATCGAGGCAAAGGGTATTCCCAGACGTCATCTACGCAACCGCGAATCCCAGCCGGGATTCCCCTTTCAGCTCAACGTGAGCCAAGGAGACGAAACGACACCGCGGCCAGCAGCACAACCACAAGTAAAGGCAAACAAACCTCTATCTATTGCTGAAACGGTGCAAGGTCGTTATTAAGTTGTAAAGATAATCTAGGGCTCTGCTTTTATTGATTCTTGATACGCCTGTGAATTTGGTATTTTTTCATTAACTCACTTCATAAATCCGTTGCAGCTGTATGTGTATGTGTGTTCGTGTGTGTGTGTTCATTTAGTTTTAGATCCATATAACCTATAGAAAAGTTCAATAAATTATTGTTTCATTTATAAAGAAGTATTGTCTTGTGTGTTGTATTTTAAGATTAAACTTTGCCCAGACCCTGTGCTACCTAGCCTGTAGCATATAAATTATCTTTCTGTTTGTATTATCTTGTTCATGAAGTAAACTTAAACTGAATTTTAAGTTCGGTGGACGAACTGTTGATGAAGAATAAACTAAATCAACTTGGACTCAGTTCAATTAAAGCAATTTGAATCTTTAGATTTGATTCTTCTCAAAATAAATGAGCTAGTATTTCCTTACACAAGGTACAATGATATGGCGATGGTTTACTATCTGATATAAACCTTAGAGCACCATGATAAACAGCATCTAAACTAGAAAGAAGAAGTGAGGGTGCAAACTGACACACTACATAAAAACAGCACTTAGTACATCCCATCGTGGCATTGTGCTATGCACTGGCTTTAAAGGTGCCATATGCAAAAATTAAGATAAAAATATCCATAACATGACCTACACGCATCTAAAGAATGAGAAGAAATAAGGGCAATGATGTCATTAAAAAAATGTCAAGTTATAGTGCTGCAGAGATGTCAACCTTAATTAGCATTAGCATTACTAGCCCCAGCCCGACAGGTGTCGTAATACCAGTTTCGGCCATGGGAGGGGGTATGCGGGCAACATAACCACCAGCCAACCTGCAATACATGAATAACTCGCACGTCTTGTGGGCGTGTACTTGAACCTGATGTCAATCGTGTGGAAAGTACAGCCCACTAGTTCATTTCAGTTCAGGGAAGAGAGCGTCACCCGCTACAGGGAAACAACCGTGCTCGGAAACACAAATCAAATCCGATAAGAAAAGGACCAGAGTAAACATCAGCACTGCTTTCAATCGCTGGAGAAAACTGATGGACCTGAAGGAAATGAGGTTCCACTCCGAACTTGCAACATTTATTTTGGATTGGTAAGTTAGATGCTGTTAGTATTTCGCTAGAAATTTGTTTTATATGTTTGTGTATTTGTTTTCGGGAAGTTAAAACATAGAAATGTATCGAAGGCTGTTCGATAAACGTGCTAATGTTAGCGATGGCTAACTGTAGCTGCGTTTGATAATTACCCATTTTATTATATCATAACTAACCTGCTCTGTCTAGTCTGTTGGTCTCCGTGTCCTGTTTGCTATGTGGTTTTCTGTGCGTGAAAAAAATTGATGTGTGGCGTGAAAGCGTGTGAAAAGAGTCAATTGCATGTGTCTCACGGTGAATGCTTGAGAGTTGGCAGCTCTGGTTACGTTGGTTGGCGCTAGCTTTGATCAGCTGTCTGATGTTTACCAATGATGTTGACAGTATGCTGTCTGTCAAATTAATTTAATTCATATAATGTGTATATACAACTCAAAATGTAATATGAACAATACGAATAGGAACATATTGACTGGTAAAGGTGAAGGGGAGTAGCTTGAAGATGTCATGTTTCAATATCACTTGACATCACCCAACGTTCCTCTGGAGGCAAAACGTCCTCTTAGGCTTCGGCTATGGCTGTAGTGTTGTTGTGAAGGTAGGGGCGGAGCATAGAGACTATGCCGTTTCTCGGTTGTTACTCTAGAGTAGACCAATTCACTTTATTGAGCCATATTGCCCCCATCTGGTATGGAATGTGGAGTATGACTTGATTTTTTTTTGCCAGACATGACAGATGGCACCTTTAAACTTAAAAAAAATAAAGGTCCATATTTTTTGGAAACCTTGTTAGTCTGAATGAAAGAAGAGCCAGTGTAGTAGACAGCAGCTTGGTTGGTGCTTGATTGACAAAGGAAACAAACACATAAAAAAGGACTTGTTACAAAGTGTATTATTTCTAATTTCTCAACTTCATAGTAAAATTACACAACAATCAATTCAGATTATTCCTATTATATTCGATTATCAAAGATCTACAACAAAATCTTAACTTACTGTTCATTACTGGTGTGAACTAATTGAGACATGCTGGGGAGGTAGAGGGAGTCATCAGGATGTGCCATGTTGAAACGGTTTACAGATTCCTCCAAGACTGAGCGCTTTGGTGGTTTCATCAGAATGTTACTGAAAATGAAAATTAACGATAACTGTGTGTTCATTGTGTGAGATCCAACAAATCATATAACTCAGTTCAGATCATATTACTTTTTATGAGCTACAAAGCATTTTTATTTTTTGGATCAACAAGAATTTCTTACATACAGCAGCTTACAACAGCAAAAACTATCCTAGCAAATAAAGTTAAAACATTATTAAAGCAACTTGTAATCAGTAAAAAGTTAAATAACAAATTCATTACATCAAGCCAACATAAATACAATATAGTCTACTGAAGTTAGAAACAAAGTAAGGTTTAACTTTATTTCAGGTACAAAAATACAATAACAGTTCAGAGTTCAAACGCTCTCTGAAACGCGCCTCTGTGTGTGTGCGGCAGTGAACACACACACACACACACACAGAGTGCGAACCGCAAGAACGAAATTTAATTCTCTTTTAGTGATGAAATGGTGTGAGACATTTTTAAGACTTTAAAGTATCAATGAGAGACATCAAAAATGTGCAATGACCTGTTTCCTGGAGAGTCCATCAACACATTTAATTGAATTATTCATGCTTTTTCGCAGCTCCAAAGCTTCTTCCACAGAGCAATAGGCTTTATCAAATTTAAGTGCAGCTTGTGGTCTGTGGCACATGAGCGCTGTGGCATTCTGCACCTCTTTCTGGCTAAGATGCTTCTGAACCTGTAAAAAGGAAAACAGGTGTATGTGTTTGTGCATATTACTAAAACTCACCAGATTTCGATAAGTGGACCTCCGGCTGCCAGGCCTGCCTGTTTTTCAGCTCCTCTTTTGAGCACATTTTTATTATAAGAAGAGCCCGTTTAACTGCTTTCTTGGAAACTCGCAGCCCATCGGGGCCTGCCTCCTTCACCCAATTAATAAAGTGGGAAAGGTCCACTAATTTGTGCACCATTGTGGTGGCGCGATAATTGTGGTGTTCTTTCAGCATTTTGATATAGCTGAAAAAAATAAGACAGACAAAATGGATCAGCCATCTTCAGTGTGAGTTGGATGAATGTGTGTGTTTTCTTAATTTCTAGAGCACAGACAGCAGAAATATTAATGTCAGAGTTTATCGATACTGCTGTACTACTTTCATAATTTAGCCCTGAGACTGATTAAATACCAGGTTTTGTTACCCATTCCCCAAGTTTATTTAACCAGAAAAGTTTCTCTGTGGTCAAAGGTTTCTTTTACAAAAGTGTCCTGGCAAAAATGGGCAGCAATACAGCCATTTTCAACCCAAATCACAAAACACACATTTTAAAACAATTACATATCACAAAGTCATCTTCCATTTGTCAAGTAAGTGTTTTAAAATTATCAAAGCGAATTTTATAATCTATCATTTTGAGATACTGGATTTTTGACTTTTATGAGCTATAAGCTCTACTTATCCAAATTAAAACAAAAAGTTTTACTTGTATTGAATCTAGAATATGTCATTAGAATTAATGCAAAAAAATATTTTTCATTATATTAATCTTTTTAGCTGCACCTGTAATTAAATACCAATGCATTTGTCTCTTATTAGACAAAGAAGGCCAGCCTACTCTGCTATGCAAGCTGCAATGATATGGTTTACTATCTGATATAATCCTTAGAGCACTATAATAAACAGTATCTAAACTAGCAAGAAGAAGTGAGGGTGCAAACTGACACACTACATAAATTACATTCTTTCTTGCATTAAATGAAAAACAAAACTTAACATAACCCAAGCTTAATTTTATTATTTTCATCCATTTTGTAATATAAGTGTCAAATGATAAGACATCATCAACAATGATGCAGAGTTATTTTGTACTCTTTTACTACAGGTAAATCTCAATAAATTAGAATGTCATGGAAAAGTTTTATTTAAGTGATTTAACTCAAATTGCGAAACTCGTGTATTAAATAAATTCAGAATACACAGACTGAAGTAGTTTAAGTCTTTGGATCTTTCAATTGTGACGATTTTGGCTCATATTTAATAAAAATCTCAACAAATTAGAATACTTCATAAGACCAGTTATAAAACTGTACTGTATATGTACTCAATACTTGGTAGGGGCTGTAATTACTGCCTCAATTCGGCGTGGAGGTGATCAGTTTGTGGCACTGCTAGCCCAGGTTTCTTTGACAGTGGCCTTCAGCTCATCTGCATTTTTTGGGCTCAAATTTCAAATTTTCCCCTTGACAATACCCCATAGATTCTCTATGAATCAGAATCAAGAGGAATTTGTTATCGTGATAAAAGCTCCGCAGTACAACAGAGTGACAGCGACAGAACAAAAAACACATAAAAGAATTAAAAAAAAAAAAAAAGTAGGTAAGGAATGACAATATACAAATTGACAATCGTATGTTCAGGTATATTACAAAAAGCAGTTATGTATGTACAGGTATATTATGTGCAAAATTTAAGTGTACACTTAAGTATAGTTTTAAATATAAAACTATTAAAGGAAAGAACTGTGGGGATTTGAAATGTTAACTAACATGCACAATTGCTGTTGATATAGTTTTCTTTTCTAAGTTTTTTTTTTTCTTGATTTCTCACCATATGATTTTGATATGAAATGTTTTAAGACCGTTTGGCCAATACACACACAGAGGGAGAAAGTGGACAAGTCCCCAAACAACTAAGTCCTTACACTCACGTGTTCTGCTGTATTGAGGTTAAGACTTAAGCACTATTCGGACAGGACTAGATTTCTAAACTACGTTTGAGTTTCGATTCTTACCACCTGACGTCTGTGATTTTCATGTACCGATTCGGACGGGACTAGTATCTCCGTGTTTATTACAGAGGTGGGAGGGTCTGATTTGTGCATCTGGGCGTCACAGAGATCACGCGCTCTGTATGCGTGCATTGCATTCATTCAGAATGATTGCCTTAGTATTATTACTCAATAAATACTAAATCGCTAGTATAGCAAAACCATGTTAATGTGTGGTTCCTTTAGTTTAACTTGTTGTCTATGGAAGCATATGGGTAGCAATATTCAATTTGGGATGTAATATGCAAAATGACAATGCATTTTTGTATTTACATTTTGCAATACATTTGTGCAACGTTTGGTCCAAAATGAAAATTAAATTACATAATTTTAATTTGGCATTTCATACACCAGTTTTAATATGTAAAATGAATACTAATTTTAACGCTTTATAAGTTGCAAAATTAAAATGAAAATGTATTACAGAAATGATTAGATACTCTCACTTGAATCCTCTTCTTGAGATGTGAGTCTCTGACCTTCTGTAAGCCCCGCCTTGTTCACGCAGTGATTGACAGGGCGGGAAGGGGCGGACACGTGATCGGCTCGGACTGCATTTTCAGTGTGCACATTGAATTTTGCTACATTCATTGTGGGACATTGAATCAAAATGCAATCGTAAGTGTCTTGACTGTGAGTGTTAATGCATTTAAGAAAAATTGCATTTAAATGATCATTTTGCCACAGTTTTTGCTTGAACATGTTATACATATCTAATCATTTCTGAAAATGAAAACTTAACGTATGTTTAATTTTCATAAAAGTACGTATGTAATTAAAACATTATGTAGCTGAGTGCATAAATGAACGTGAGTAATCATTTATGGGGGATTCGTTTTCTCAGAGGACCACTAATTTGCGCTGGAATTATCACACCAAGGTTGTGTGAGAAAAACACAGATGTGGCAGATTCGGACAGGATTAACATCACCAAGTACGTCTGTGAAACACATACTTCTCTAACGACCCCCTGTAAAACTAGTCCCGTCCGAATAGGGTTTAGATTTAGTCCCTAATCAATGTGCTAACTCGTGCTGCTGCTGGGTGGAGAAATGTCTTGCACCTCAAGGTGTGTAAGGCATCACAATACTGAACACAGATTAATAACTCTTAACTTTCATTGTTGAACATTTGTTTGGTCTTTCTCTCTGTTTCGGGAAGTGAAAGAAGTCACATGAATTAAAAGAAGTTCTTTTTGCTGAGTTTCCAAAACTCAGACAAGGTGGTGGTTTTGAATGACTCAGAATTGTTGCAACCACTCGGAAGTCGTCAACTGAGCCTCAATCCATGTCCCAGTGAGGGCTATCACATCAGACACCAACATGATTTTTCTGACTTTATTATTTGTAGGTATGTATTGGAGTGAAATTATTTTTGCTTCATTCTGTGAACTACTAACAACATTTAGAATAAAAAATATAGTTTTTATTTACATTTGCAGTAAAAGAAAACTGAAGAAACATGTCAAAAGTGCAGATAAGATGCTCTGTGTTTTCAGACCTCGTATAGAACAAAGAAAGCAAGTTCATATTCACTTTTAAGAAATAAAAGGGTTATATTTGTAAGAAAAGTTCAAAAATGAATATTTTATGAAATAACTGATTTTAATCACAGTTTCCACATGTCTTGTGTTGTATTTGTACCCCGAGGGAAACCCACCAAATGTGTAATGCACGTTTCTTATTTTCATCAACAGCTCAATAATCTGCTCTTACCTCTGAGATCCGGATCTGTGATGAGAAGACGTGGAGATGTGGAGGATCGAAGGACCGTTCAGTTCAGGATAATATGTTGCTCATAAATAAATTATTCAGAGACTCTTATTTTAATCATGTTTTTCGCATGGCTTCCCTTTATTAATAGACAGTAACTCATTAGTAATAAAAATGTTTAATAGGCTTGCATATCATTTGCAATTCTTTCCTGCATTCTCCCTTTTTTGGTAATAACGTGTATTCCTACACAAACAGAGTACATGGCCTTTATCACATCTAATAACGAGTGTCAACAGTTCAAATGGAAAAATATGGAAAAATAGCAGTTTTTTTAGTTCAGGCTGTGTTTAGCAATGCATGTAAATGCTAGCATAAAAATATCTGTAACACAATATCTTATGCAATATTTTCTGTAACACCTCTTTGTATATTTTATAATACGATTCGTTTAGTTCAGGCTGTTCAGCAGTCCCAGACCTGTACAATAACCCAGCAGGATTCTTATCACATACTTGTCCATTGAACTAAACAGACTTTTACTTGCAGTTTTCTGAGCAGCTCCAGGTTAAAAACAGTGGCTTATTGTTATTTCTTTTAATAATGCAGTATGGCAGCAGAATATGTTCTTAACATCGTCACCTATGTGTTTCAACTTTAAGTCCCAGGAGGACTTCTTCTGAGGGAGAAAAAGACCACGTGATTCCTTCTTCACCTTTCCTGAAGAAGAAGAACAACTTGAAGTGGAGAGCCTGATGACATATACTGTATCACAGAGAAAGGGAATACAGCTGATCATCAACAATCATTGGCTGTTCTCTTCTCTCTCTGAAGGACCTTTACCACTCCCGCTGCCTCAGCAGAGCTCAGAGCATTGATAAAGACCACTCTCATGCTGGTTCCCACCTGTTTAACCTGCTGCCATCTGGCAGGCGCTACAGGTGCATTAAATCACGCACAAAAAGACTTAAGTATAGCTTCTTCCCCAGAGCTATAAATATGCTGAACACAAACATGCACTGACCCCACCCCTTCCATCTTATTCAGTGCAATATGTGTATATCATATGTATCCTTTTTTTTGTCTATTGTATGCCATGCACCAATCCGATACCAAATACATATAGGGTCAGTATTGCCGATACTGATACCAATACGATACTTTTTACTTTTGTGTAGGGGAGTGCAGTAGGTCTATGTCATTGTTTCTGAGGTGGATGAATGATCAATTATTTAGGCAATATTTTTATTAATGTATCGAGTCCACAAAATTATAAGTTATTAGGCACTGTAGAATTAATTCTTTACAGCGTTTTAAAATAATAATAGAAAATAAAGAATAAAAAAAATTCTCCCTTTTTTCTGGTTTTAAACGCAAATGAAATAAAGTGCACACAATTATTACTGAAGAACAAACACAGAAAAATAATCCTTTGCAATTACATTCCTTGAACCCCTTCTGAGTGTGCTATCAGCTTCGCTCAGTTCGCTGGTCCTTGGCGCGATGTGTCAGTGAGTCACGTGACGACAACAACGAATCACAGCAGAGCAGAGCAGCGGGAGGAGTAGCAAAGTGGGCCAGCATGTTAAAGCAGCGTTTGCTCAGGATTGTAGAAGTAGAAGACACAAGCAAAGTTTAATGAAAGTAGATATTTAAATTAAAATATCAATTCAATTACAATTGTATCGATCTGATACCAATACCAGTGTTGGCATCGATACTATCGATATTTAGATCGATCCGCCCACCCCTATCAGTGACTAACT
This sequence comes from Carassius gibelio, assembly GCF_023724105.1. NCBI lineage: Eukaryota > Metazoa > Chordata > Actinopteri > Cypriniformes > Cyprinidae > Carassius > Carassius gibelio. The sequence continues at coordinate 2,087,922 of NC_068405.1, forward strand.
ATAGACTCTCAGCTACAGTAACAACCCAAAGCACAGACTAAAATGATGAAATTATGACACAAAATTATTAGTGAACGTTTTGTAGGGGTTAAACCAACAACAACAAAACTCTTTTGACTGAAAAATATTCAACTGAACCCCATTCCATTGCCGTACCTGTCACATACTGAATTTGATTTATTTTAACAACAAATTTAAAAAAAAATTAGTACATAATACAATAAGAACAAGTAAATTAATGATAAACAATAGCACAAACAATAACAATAACAAGCAATGTGTTCAGTTAGGTCTAACTGTAAACTATTCAACTGTAAAATAACACTGGATTATGAAAGACAGCAGAAGGTTTATTTAGGCAGATACTGTTACACAGGGCGCTATGCTTACTTTTCTTTTTAGGAGCGCATTCCTTTTAGTTTAAAAGAATTAGGAGTACCGTGTGATCAATAATCAAAAATTCTGGACACAAAATTAGCCTTCCTAATAAAAGGACATGTGAGTCCTTAAAGTATCTACAGAGGTATTTTCTTTTACCTTTACAATGGCATCTACATTCCACATAAAGTGTAAACATTTTACTACTTTTTCCAAACACTTTTTCCAAACTACAATTCCTGACTAAATGTATAATCAAGTGAAACATTCTGAAGTTTCAATAACAATATACAATACTATACCATTCAAAAGCTTGATGTAAATAATATAAATGTGACAAATAGAGATAACTCTAACAAATGTAAAAACAATGCAGTTCTTTCAATTTATTCCCCCTAAAAAACCTGATAAATATTCTCAGCTCTTTTCAACATTAATAATAATAATGATAATGATGATAAATGTTTTTGTTTTGTTTTTTGGTAGAAAACAAGATTGTTAAAAGGATTTCTGAAGGATTGTGTGACTGGAGTAAGGATGCCTAAAAATTAGTTTGAAAGTCAGCTTCGATTGTCCCTAATAAACTGTTTAACTGCTCCCCCAAGTGGATATTAAATTATGTTGTGGGATAATTAAATATATTCTTAATAAACTACAAACCTAAAATTATATAGATTTATTTTATTCTCACATTCTTTCTTGTAACTCCTCCCTCACAGTGACACAGCTGAATGAGAGGCTCATTATGCAGCTCATTATGCAGGCCTTTGTCTTCTCAGGTGTAAATCACAATGATATTCATGATAGTTGACGCCTACTCGCATATGACTTTTACCAACAAAAAGTGTTTTAGAAAATTTAAATCAATATATTGTTTTCTGTGAATGTGTAAACAAGATGATTTTCACATAATTTAGAAAGAAAAATTCTAGGCTACAAGCTCAAGTTCTCAACAGTCCCGGGAACCAATGTTATGTATGTGTTTTATTGCCTTATTCAAGTTATTTAACATTTTTAGTTTTTCACTAACCATGCATAACATTTTTTTCTCAAAAACACAATCATGTACATGCATGCATTTCACATATTATTATAGCCCAGTTTGTGCTGATTACAGTGATATTAGACTTTACCCATTTAGATATTTATAAGAAACTGAAAAAAATCACAAATATCAGGGCATGACAAAACTTCTCCAGGCCCCAAAAATACCCTTAGACTCCAGAGGGTTAAAGACGCGTTCTCGCCCCCTACAGATTCCGCTAGGTATACAGCCACGCTAAAATATCAAGGTGAAAGTCATCATAGCTTGCTTAGTATAGACCCAGCTCTCAACCCAACTTTGAGAATAGATTAACGGCGATATTTTTTTTTATCGCCTGATAAGAGTCTCACGTTAACGCAGCACATTAACGCCGATAACGGCCCACCATTACTTTTGAGTGACATTTTTGAAACACTTAAGTGGGACTATAATATATTTAAGTGTATTTAATAGATTTGACATGCATGTAAGTGAATATTAAGGTAGTTCTGTTTAAATAATTGTAAGATTATATTGAATTTCAGAAGTTACTACTGATCTTTTATGTAATCGTATATATATATTTTTTTATATTGGTTTGATTAATAGATTAAAATGTGACAAGTGCATTTCAAAATAGTAATTATTTCAGTTTTCTCAATCAAACAGTGAAAAAATTTTCTACAATTGTTTGTTGAATATAACGCCCATATCCATCTTCATCTCCTACCTCAGTGATCTCCAAAGCTGGTACCTCAAGCATGTCTTCCTCTATGTCTGTGAGTGCAAGATCTCTATTAACCCTTAATCGTCCCTCAAATAGAGTTTACACTTAGGTCCCTTGGGGTCATATAGATCTTTTACAGTGCGATTGCATAAGGAAATAACTACTTTTTATATGATGAACTATATATCGTCGCTGTTGGGTGGAATCCTCGAATCTCCAAAACCATTATTTTTCAGGAAATAAAAAAACGGCATTTCATTTTTAGATATGCAGCATTGTATTGTTACAGTTGGTATTATACCTTATATTGCTACCATATACTGTTGTGTGCCAACATTAACAAAACATTTCCCCAAAATCATGTTTTATCGGATATACAAGTTTTATGACTTGGGAGAATGGAGATACGAGTTTAAGCTCTCATTGATAAGAATGGTATGGACACAGACGTCGCTGCTTCCAGCAGTGTTCATCAAAGTCTGTGACAAGAGACAAGGCTTTACGAGTTAATCAAAGCAAATGATTGTGGTTACATACGTCTTCCTAAACCCTATTTTAAACGTTAGAGCTATATGATTCAATACCAAAATAAAACGATAAACTGACTAGGCTGTCTAATAGGCGGAAACTAATCTGCACGCAAAATTGACAATCACATTGAACCTTTTGGCAAGAGAAAAGCTAACAACGGTAGTTAAATACATCTTCCTAATCGCTATTTCAAAGGTTTAAGAGCTATGAAGTGATGCAATTAAAAAAAATGATGGGCTGATGATGATGTTTATTAGGCGGAAATTTGCCTAATCTGCTCGCAAACTTACTTTCGCTGCTCACGGGCTTCCTTCTGCACCGAAGCATTACAGCTATCGATTTCTTAACAAAACAGGCCTAGTCAAATGTATCTAACATAACTATTTTCACTCGTTATTGTATCCAAAGAGGCTTACTTGGTGCCAGTAGACAGCATTTTTTTCTCCCATAAATAAAAACCTTGCTACTTGGGGTGTTTTACATGCACAGTGCCAAGAGAGACATAACCTATAAGTAGGCCTAACAGTTAAGTCAGAAAAATAATAATAAAAACAATAATTTAATGGTGGTATCCAAAACGTTCAATTTAATTCAAGTATTATATTAGATACATTTTTAAACTTAAATGCACATGCATAATAAGCCTAGTAATAAGTAGATATTTGAAATACATCAATAACTGATATCATAGTGTAACACAGATAACATTGCCATCATATTGACTGTGTTAATACTGCATCTTTTATTAAGCTAGTGAAGTAAATTCTCATAAAAGCTGTGAAAGTCCTTTGGGATGGAGGTGTTTAAATTTCAGCTCTTTGATCTTCAGGTGGTCTGGTGCATCTGACAGAGTTCCTCTAAGGAGACAAGCATGGTTGCTGCAAAAAAAAAAAAAAAAGGTCAAATGATTGTTTCCCTAAATTATACGGCATGGTTACATATGATAACGGGGCAAGAAGGCAGCTAGCTTCCTTAAAATGATGAATATGAGGGCAAATGCAGCTACTTGTTGAACATGATGGCATGCCTTGACATTGTAAGCTACAATCTGTTTTATCTGCAATGCACAGTGTTTAGTCTGCATTGCAGAGGATGGTTTTGCACTAAGTTCTGATCCTCAGACAAGCACCAGAACTAGCGGGGGTCAATATTGTTTTTTTTAAACCACATGAAAATCACGTTAGCGATCTCACCAAAGATGACGACAAAAACAATGCATAGTGGCTAAGTCAACGGCATGCGATTTTTCTGTGTTAAATTCATTATCCTCGTCAGATATAAAACCATGGAAGATTTCAGTCAACAAGATACTAACGTACCCAAGTGCTTTGGACAGAAGGAGAAAACGTGCGTGCAACAAATCACTGGGTGCGTTGACGCATGCAACCACATGACTTTACACATATTTAGCAGAGCAAGCCAAATGAAGCGAGCGAAAAATAGGCCCATTTCTAGAGAAATGGCAATGGAGTTACTTTCAAAATATGCTACGCGGTATTAAAATAAAGCAGTAGTGCAAGTACAATGCAATATCACTTGCGACACAAACCAAAGCTGGCCACTCTAGCAAGACATTATCTGTGTCATCGGAGAGGGTGTTTTCTGCTGTCCACAGGCTGCGCTTCAAACTAACCCCACATCGTGACATAATTTTTTTTATAATAAAAAAATGACTTCGACGAGAACGGAAGTCCTTATAAGAGAATTTATAAACGCCGACAATATGGATCAGACTCATCCGCATTTTAAATGGAGTTCAACAGATTGCAAGGAAAGCTTGCATTACTTCAATTTGTTGACCATTCAGTGTCTCATTCTGTCCTGACAAACTTCTCAATCTCAGATGACATTGTAATATTCATGATCAAAACAAGATTACAGAGTCTTCCAACAAAGTATAATTTGGCAACATGGTATCCATCAAGCATGAACCCTACTGTATATGACATCCAACTCAGCAGGAAAATGAAACTGTTATATACTTAACGGATGCGTCAATTACAAAGGACTTTATGTGGCCAGACATGACCATTTGGTTGATCTGGTTGCAAAGGACTTTCAAAAGGTAATTTATGGACATGAAAGTAAGATTTACAAGCATAGCACTGTACGATTTAACTGGTTTTATCATAGCTCATCTGACAATGATTACTTTAAAAATATTCCAAATACTCCTGATATTGTAATTAGAAATGAGGTTATGAAATCTGTATCCATCTTTGAGGTGAGCTGCTGTTTTGATCTGTATATGGACCCTTGCTACTATTCTAAACTATTGAAATATCAATCACTGGTAAATCTCATTCACCAACTTGGATACAACTGTAAATTAGCAATTCTGGTATTTGGAAGTTTAGGCCATGTGCATAAACAATATGATCAGTGTGTGTGTGTGTGTGTGTGTAACTCCTCTCTCCCGGGTCCTCTCTGACGCTCCTTGCACTCATTCCAAGTGGGTCTCCTAACAAGGAGGCTAAATGGCTACAGCCAGTAGCGTCTGTCGCTAGTGCGTCTCTTGAGATCGGGGAGTGAGGTTTACCTGCACAGCACTACTCGCTGGCCTCCATTACATGTGTGTGTGTGTGTGTGCATGAGATACAAACTTGATGTGGCATGATGTGGAAGTTTCAAATTTCAATATTTTATTCAGAATACAACATAGATGACATCAAATGTTTAAACTGAGAAAATGTATGATTTTAAGGTAAACATAGGTTTATTTTGAATTTCATAGCATATACACATCTCAAAAAAGTTGGCACAAAGCCATGTTTACCACTGTGTGGCATCCCCTCTTCTTTTTATAACAGTCTGCAGACGTCTGGGGACTGAGGAGACAAGTTGCTCAAGTTTAGGAATATCAGGGTCTCCGCGGATCCTTACAAAGTATTAAAATGTCTTAAATAAAATATACGTTTTTTAAGGTCTTAAAATGTATTAAATTTCGCAAATTTTCGAATAGTGGCATTAAATTTCATCAGGGCGGCATTAAATTTCATCTGGGCAGAATGAAAGAAAGATATCGGAAAAAAATATTTTCCATGCTAACGTAATTTCACCAGCGCACGTCCCTGTCTAAAGACAGCAAAAAGTAAGTAGCGTGTGCCTATAGCACAGGCATCATACTTCATTTAGGGGGCAGTGTTTTCCCCGTAGGTCATAGAAACAGACGAAGAAGTGTTTCAGCTATGAGCGTGACAGACGCAAGCCAAGATGGGGAAGTGTAGGTTTAATGATAACTGGCTCGATGATGAGAAATATCGCGGCTGGTTACAAAAAATGTCGGAATACGAAGTGCGGTGCAGACTTTGCAAAAAGACGATACAATTGGGAACAATGGGCTGCAGAGCCCTTGGTGCACATATGAAAGGGGAGAAGCACAAGCGCTATGCCGACAGTCAGGCAACAACTGTCCCCATTCAGTTGTTTGCAGCATCGGTATCTACTTCAAAGGCTAACGTTACACCCGCGTTGGTGTCTTTGGGTCCCAGTACAAGTAATGCCTTCGGTACATTCTCCCCAACCACTACACTGAAGGACGAAATGCTGTGGGTTTTGCACACGATTAGCCGACATCACTCCTATACGTCCAATGAAGACGTGAGCACCGTCTTCAGGGCAATGTTCCCTGACTCGGAATGTGCAAAAACATTTAGTTGTGGCAAGGACAAATATGCACTGATTATTTGCACTGTTGCTCAAATACAAATGTGCTTTGTTAACCTGAACAGCTTTGTCGAGTGTCGTTTTATATATATATTTTTGCCGTGGTAATGGTCTTAATTTTAATTCTTGAAGGTCTTAAAAGTCATTAAATTTGTTGATCAAAAATGTGCAGATACCCTGGAATATGAATGTTGTCCCATTCTTGTCTAATACGGACTTCTAGTTGCTCAACTGTCTTAGGTCTTCTTTGCCACATGCACTCATGCAACCCCATACCATCAGAGATGTAGGCTTCTGATTGCTGATAACAACAATTATATTGTGTACAATTAGTGTTGGCGGTATGATTATGTTCTGGGCAACACTCCACAAACCTCTCCACGCAGCCATGCTTGGACAGAGCGGGGAGAGCAGAAAGACAAACCCCCCTGGGGTACAGAACAGAACCATTATAAGCATATATAATTACAATTCACAATTACATGAGTTGTAAACAAAATGTGATAGAGACTGCTTCCAATGAAGAGACAGTAAAGAAAGAACAAAGTTAGATCGGATTACAGGTTCAGTTGGTGTTGGGATTGAAGGTAATTATTTGTGCACTTTCTGTGCAAATGATCTATAACACCTCATTCACACCAGCAAGCACATGAAACTACTGTGTATCTTTTCCATTATTTGACAGAATCTGTCAGCTTAGCCTTCATCCCTAATATGTATTGAAATTATACTGAAGTATCTGTGCAACTACAGCAATACAGTTTCCTGAGAAGTCATCTTTCTAAGGAACCAGATCAGTGTGTATGTGTGTTTGTGTTGATGTCTGTCATTCTTCTGACTCTCATGTCTTCCTGAAAGAAAACAGGAAGTAGGTTTCACTAGTTTTACAGAAGTAAAAGAAATTTCAAAGCTGTTATTCAACACAACGGTTCGGAGGAGAAAATAGAAATATTGTCTTGAGGTGAGTGTGTGATCTTTTTTTTAGTTATTTTCATGTATGAGTGGCATCTTATGATATATCATTGGTCACTCTGAGCTTCTGAGACTTTAATTCTGTGCTGAAGTCATTTTGATGGTTTTATTTAAAGCTCTTGATGTCGTGATCAAACCGATGATCAAGTGTGTCTTTGTCAGTGAATCATGGAGAGCTGCTCATTCTGATGTTGTCACACTGTGTTTCTCAGTTTAATGTGATTGTTAGTGAGTCTTTGATTTCAGTATTTCTCATCATGCACTCTTTACTCTGAGACAGAAATTATCGCTCCACATCTTCGTGTGTCTGCAGACAGTGATGAGTGCTATAACATACTACTTTGATACAACGAGCAGCATTTCTACTTCCATAAAAACGGTTCACTTCAGTTCACTGTAGATGTTGAACAACTAAAGTATAGAAATATAAAACTCTCAATATTGAAAACTCCCATTGCAAAAAATAAAGTGCCCTTAAATGTATAAAGTTTGAAAGTTGATAAAGACTGAATAGCTATATATCATAACAACGCTTTTTAATGAATTCACACATAATCTGTGCTTTCATGCATAGCTGAAAATCCCCAGTTAACTATAACACAAAATCATTTCTTTTACCCCACAAATAAAGTAAATAGAAATACCAGAAGCAGTAGGAAAATATTCATGAACTATTTCTGCTTGTTCTTTCCATTTCTCTCTGTTCACCATGTTTTACAATATTGAGCTGCTTTTGTTCACAATGAAAGTAAGCCAGTTCAAGTGCATTTAAACTGCAGAAAACCTAAATGTGAGTAAAATACAATAGTATGGAACTGCAGGTCAGTGTAGCACAGTACAATTTCATCCAGGCACACAAGAAAGAAAATGCCTCCTTTCTCTTCAGACTCAAGCTGCTCAAACTCCAGTTAAGTAAAGTGGTAGACGTTTGAAGGAATTTGGGGGCCCCAAGCAAAATAGACATAGAGGCCCCCCGCATGCACACAAGGCCTACAGCAACCACAGCATAGCGATACAGTTTAAGTTCACCTGCACTTAATATAAATAAAAAAGGTTTACAGTGCAAGTACTGCATGAAAAAATAGTTTGGTGGGAATTCAGTAGTGATTTGCAATAATATGGCAGCAAACACTTATCAGTTTAATCTCTGGGCTGTGCAGGATATCAGCTATAATTATAGAGCTTGTGGTACCTTGTGTTATATAGAGGAAACATCAGCACTGAGAAGTGATGCATCTGTTGATGTTGAGGATGAAGTTGATGGTGTAGCTGGGAAAAAAAAAAAAATCTGAAATTACCTGTGAAGTACGTTTTACCATTTCACTGTTAACATATTGACAGAGGTCACTATTAACAGCTCAGGGGTGCGTTTCCCAAATCCATAGTTGTTAACTAAGTTAGAAGGTAGACACTTTGTAATAACAATCATTAATAGATGGTAAATTGATAGTTAATTAATATTTAGTTAATTATAGTTTAACTGTTAGCAAACAGTATTTTTACTTAATATAAAGCTTACCGAAAACTTAAAAGATATGTTAGTATTTCCATATTTTGATATTAGAAGGGAAGGGATGCAGGCAGCTGCTTTCACTACCAATGCTTAAAAACATCCCAAGCTAATGTTTGATGCACAGAATTTATTGTGTGGTTTTCATAACCCCCATTTGGTAAATAGATTATAGTATAGCATGCTATTTGCTGTGCCTCTTTCATCATTGTTCATGTGTTCACATCCTCATTTAGTGAGAGGATAGAAGTTGAAATCACCGGAGCGTCACGCGCGCTTCAGTGTGTGTTAATAAAGGAACACGTGGTTCTGCTTCATTCACTAACAGAGACATGCAGAACATGCAGGATTCATATTTAAATAGACTGTTACAGCTTAATATTTATACAGATATTAGTCCATATCGTGATTTGAAGTGCAATTACCTATTTTTAATTAATTCATTCAAAATTTGGCAAATTATGTGTCATTCTGCGTTAAACTGTAAATTCCGTTTTTATGACTGGATTCCGCGATTCCCTACGCGTTTTCTGCATCGCGGAAATCATAGGGCTCTAGTTGTGGTATACCAGCTTTATCTTGCAATGGACAAACACCCCAAAGTTCTCTGTAAGTTTGCTCGTGCCCTCAAATCAGAACATTGCTGACTCCTTGCAGTATGCGATTTCTGATCTGCGTCTTCCTTATACCATTAAAAAAAAACATATTCCTTCCGTTCAAAAAAAAAGTTGCACTAACTGTTCGTTACAAGCAGCATTTAGGTAGCTAACATAAACATATTTTTGCTAGCCTACCTGCTGCAAAATTACACCATTTGTACAAGACTGACAAGTACTGATGAACTATTTTATCCAGTGTAATTTATCACTTATCTTGTTTTTTCTTATCCTCCTCTTCCTTTCTCTTCTTTCTCTTCTGGCTTCCTGAAGCATAATTCCGCTTCGTGACTGCCGAGGAGGTTTTGTATTTTGCCGGTAGCAGAGATCACGTGGTTGCCTGGCTGCTGTCAGCGACTACTGAGAGGGGGCCCCTTGAGGGGGATCGCGATAACAGTGTCATTACACGTTACTGCATTGATGATCAAAGGGGCGCGCACATTGTCGTTGCATTTTATTCTTAACCAGTCGTTGTCTTGGGGCCCCAGGCCAGCTCGGGGCCCCAAGCTATTTCTTGGTTTGCCTGCCTTGTCGCGATGGGCCTGGACGTGATAGACTGAGATTAAGACTCCAGTTTCACATTTTGCATCTGCATAACAAAGTCAGTTATTTTAAACATGCAATGATTCAAAATAAAACTAAACAAGATGTGTACTAAAAAAAAAATAATATTTAGAAAAAAACATAATAATGAATGAAGCAGCACACCTCTTGCACGTCACACTCAGCAGCATGCGCACCGAACACGCAAAATCTTGCTCTCTGACAAGAGTTATTTGGCACACGTAAAATATTTGAATAATAATTTGTCCCACAGCCCGCCTGTTCTTACCGCACAACAAATGCAAGCTAAATCTCCGCAGTGTTCTCGTTGAGTGTACAATTTCTAAAATGTTATTAGAATTAATTTATTTCTAAAATGTTATGATATTCAGTAAACCTGAAACAGATCACAGCAGTAGACCTTCACGGTCATCAGCAACGTGGTAAACATTCGTGCTGGTATGCATATGATTTAATACAAAGCATTCGTAATGTTCATGACCTTAACCCATTATTATAGTTGATAAGACCAATGAATGGAGATGAGTTGTTGATCAAAATTAAAATAGGCATTAGTTGGCTTTATATGGAAAGTTTCAAGTTAACTGAATTAATAATTACTATATGATGTAAACTTAATCTTTAAATCTTTACGGACATGACACTGAGTCCTGACCTCGTAAGTCAAGCTCTTATAAAGTCACTGCTGTTTAGACATTTTTCAGAAAGGTCTCCATCATTCTACAAAATACTTACTGTTGACATAAAAAAAGGGCAGCCTTTGATCTCATTTTCAGTTAAAAACATTTTACTATGGGTGCACAAACAGCGATTTCATTCTCATTTCTTTTAAAGCATGTCAATGAAGTAAAATACAGATAAAGTTGACATTTGCATGGAATTGTTTAAATATGCAATTTGTAGATTCTGTGTTCCCAAGAAAGTTTGCTGGAGTTAAATAATAGTAAGACTAAAGAGTTATGTTAAGAGAAGTTTTGTTCCTTTAAAGGGGTGTTCAACCGGCTATTTTTAAAGGCTTGATTGTGTTTATAGGGTGCACAGTAACTTGTTCATGATTTGTTTAAAGGGGTCATCCGATGCAAAATTCACTTTACAAGTTGTTTGAACATACATGTGTGTTGGAAGTGTGTGTACACATTCACCCTATAATGATTAAAAACCACAGAGTTGTTTTTTTTTAATTATTATTCCCATTTTAAATCAGGCTGTTCTGAGATTCCTCTCAGAATTACAGTAGGCGGACAAGCTAATGGGCATTAGCTTGCCGCGGCATTAACTGAATTCAGTCGCGTGTTAAAATTATTTGCTTACCCACCGCCAGGTGGCGCAAAGGGACAAATTTTGAACTGACTGTAATAATAAAATGACGGTTTGTAAATGAAGATGAAAGGACAAGTAAAACATCAATAGCATTATATTATAATATTTTAACATCCTTAAAAACCATTATATATATATATATATATATATATATATATATATATATATATATATATATTATTATTATATTATATTATATATTATATATATATTTTATGAAACACTCACACATGGATTAAAAAATATATATTTTCATTCAAAAATAAATAAAGAAAATCCTTCAAGTTCCATATGAGGAACCGCACTAATAGCAAAAATTCTTATTAACTGCTATTGTTCTTGATTTTTCAAACTGTCTCCAATTATGTCTTAACTGTG
>NC_068405.1:2100147-2148423 GCF_023724105.1 Carassius gibelio
CATAAAAGGAAGAAATGGTCACATCTTCATGACAAATTCAATAACACAAAATAATAGTCTCAAAAGCTTTAGATTTATTCACGATTAATAACAATCATAATAATAATATTAGATAATATAGATAAACAGGGTTTTAAGGGCTTCTTTAACCCTAATTACAACATCAACCTTCTGTGAGCCATGTACCTGGCAAAATTTGACACTGTGGTTGACCAGGGATGTTGGTCTCTTGAAGGTCTCTTATTTACTACACTTTCCCTAAAATAAGCCAGCAATAAAAAAATAAATAAAAAGTTTGAAAACTACAGTTGCAGTGAAAAGCATTTCTGAAGGATCACGTGACACTGAAGAGTACTGAACTGGAGTAAAGATGCTGAAAATTCAGCTTTGATCACAAAAATAAAATCACATTTTAAAATATATTCAAATAGAAAACAGTTATTTAAAATTGTAAAAATATTACACAATATTACTGATTTTGCTGTATTTTGGATCAAATAAATGAACCCTTGGAATGAATCATGAATTACATTCTGCATGATAAAATATAACGATTTCACAGTGATCTGTAATTTTTTTTTTGTTACTAACTTACTACATTACTGTAGTAAAACCATGTTTTACAACATTTTATACATGTGAGGACGAGCGGAGAGTATACCATCACGTGATTAGCCTAAATGTTAATAAATTAAGTGTATCAGCAATTATAAATGATAGAAGAAATTTCTTAGAAATATAGTTATGTAGGTGACGAGGATCACGCGTCGCTTTGTGTAAGTTCCAGTACGAAACAGCGTGGGGGCGCACCTGTTATGATTTTCCGATGGTAAAAACAAATTATATGTTGTTGTATTGCTTATCAATATATTGTTTTTGGCCAGCAAATGTGATTTTTTTTTTTTTTTTTTTTTTTGTCCGTCATTAAAACGGCGACGGCGCCTGCCCCTGCCCCTGCCGGCATCACATTACATTTTCATCTAACGTTACAGGTTACAAACTAGTTTTTGTAGCTATATAGACGGAGCGCTCAGTTTTTCCTGTGGTAAAATGCATTTGGCCAAAATAGCATTTTATAAAAGATGAAATGCAACTGTATGCACAGGCTATTTAAGTGTTGGCTATGACTAGATGGCAAATGTTTTCTTGTCGTGGGGATTTGTAAACGACAATGGGCGATCGTTTCAGCTTGTGTAGAGTGTCATAGTGGAAGATAACTGATTCCGTGTCTGCTATGCTTCACAACATCATGACAGAAAGACTAGCATTTTTAATTTTTTTCCCGTCATTCACGGTGAGTTCCATCTCATTGGTGGCATTGACCAATAGCAGCAAAGAAGCTCTTTCATTCACAGTTTTCAAAAATAGTGAAACGAAAGAGAGATGATGGTGCTGCTAGGTGGAATTATGTCTCTCTCAGGCGACGTCCCACATGTCTCAGTCAGTGAGTCAGTCAGACATCAAATAAATAAAATATGAGCCTTTATAGATATAGTGTTTAGTAGTACTTATTAAAACAACAAGATATGTATTTACCCTTAGCAAAACTTTGTTCAGCTCAGCTGTTGTCTACTGTGCGGCTGCTGTGGAACTTCAGTTGATTTAATGAATATAGAGGGGGCGGAGTTATCAGCTTACTGACAGCCTGAGGATCGAATAAGATTTACACAAGCTCGTTTTAAGAACTTTCATTTGCTAAATATTTGTAAAACAGACAGACAGACGTAAAGGGTGACCAGTAGCATTGATAAAAAAAAAAAAAAAAAAAAAAAAAAAAAAAAACACCACCAAAAAAAAAGGGCACTTCGGAGTGTAAGGCCAAAAAGGGCATATGCTCTGCACAGGTTGAGCCCTACCTGTGCACGTGCCTGCTTATCAGTTTATATCTTAAAACATTTAGGCAAAAGATGTCCAATCAATACATGGCGACATATGTTCTGAAATGGAATCTCAGGTTTGTGTGATTTAATTTATGTAAGAAGTTACTAAACTAAAAAAAGTAATTTTGATTTTAGTAAAATTTACTTTTAAGGCAAATAAACAGAAACACCTGTTAATCGTTAGTTATAATGTACATTTTAAAGAGTCAAGTATGTGGTCTTTGAATCATTTTTACAAGCAATGGCATGATAGATAAATACTTCTGTAATACAATATCTTTTAGGAACCAGCCAATTCAGAAAATTTTGAGGTACTTCCAGAAACTGAACATGAGGTCAGTATTAAATGTTATTGGATTTAAGTGTCACAGAGTATTTTTGTCTAAAATAAAAGGTCCTAAAATCTCAGCCAAATAATAACTAATGTGAATAAATTTGTAATGTGATGTGTAGCAATACACAGATTCAGCAGAGATTGAAGATGTGAATGAATATCCAGAAGCTGAACCAGAGGTAAGCTAAAATAGTTATATATTACTCTTTAGTTTATTATAATGTTTGATTAGGATTCAAGCTAATCTCTGCAGCGGCAATTGGTATTTCTATCTGATTTTAGAAACTATTTTAGAATATTTTAGAAAGACTGACTGATAAAACTTTTGCTTTTGCAATTACATATTATGTCATACTTGTGGTACAGACATTGCACACTTCACTTTTATTTTCGTCTCACGTTTTCTGCGTGTTATTGACTTATTGACTTCTGTGTTGTGTTTTACAGGAAAGCAATAATTCTTTTGACCATGAGAGGACTAACAGTTCAGATGAGGAATCTGAGGTGTGTAGAATGAAGTGTTTACCCAGAAATTAAATATCTATTATTCAACCTCATATTGTTCATTTTTATCATCAATGGAACACAAAAGGATATTACAAAAAGATTATCAAGTTTACAAGAGCTTGCTCTATTTAATTAATTTAGTTAGTTATTCAGATTAATGCTTCTTTCTGTCATATGATTGAAGCTACAGTGACATTGAGCTCTCAAGTATGAGTTCCAAAAATTGAATGATAAGTTTTCCATTTGACATTAAAAAATTTTGTTGCTGGCCAACATCTCAGGAAATTATAAAGTTTACGTGATTTTTGACAAACTGAAAAAATAATCTCATTTTGATGTTAATTTTGCACTGTAATATTTTGGGCTAAGTGTAGTATATGCTGTATATTAATAACAAAGCAGTTATCTCAAATGAAAAAAGGTTTATTACAGTTTGTTTACCCACACTGTTCAAAATAACAAGTCATGGAATTGGGGTAGAATAAAATGTTAAACCATAGTTTGCCACACATTTTCATTTACAAAGAAATTTTAAAATAATGAGAAAAAACCCTACTGTGTGATGCTAGAATATGTGAATTTAAATCTGCAGCTTGGAGGCTCTTTTTGGAAGTAAAAAGCATATGGGTTTGGAATGAAATCAGAGTGAAAAGATGGTGATAGAATCTTTTGTCAAAACATAAAGAAATTCAAATTGCAACTCAAAATAATAAAACACGTTTTACACCACAAGCGCGAGCAGCCCATATTTTTTCCATCGTGCATGTTAACTAATGAGTGCATTCACACGAGCAGCAGGAGCAGCGCTTAAGCGTCAAGCAGGAGCGTCGCGTAAACAGCAGTGAAGCAAGGGTTTCGGCGCCGAGTCTATTTTTTCTGCGCTGCTCACGCTCAAAGTGAAAGCACAATTTATGATGGACAAGATAAATATGATTTCACACAAAAATGTGCCCAAAATGCACAGAATAAGCATGTCTAGTGTGTTTTAACAAGAACTGGAGAATATCAGAAAAGAAAATGAAGAATCAAATATATTTATAGAAGATTTACCCATTAAAACTTGTTTAATTTTTCTGTTTGGGTGAAAGTTGTGGAAGATTTTTATTAGTAAGATTTTAATCAATCAAGAATAATCAACGTGAATCAAGCCATTTTTGTTGCTAGTTGTTTTTCCATTATAATCCTATAGGTAATGGAGAGAAAGTTGCCTACACCCTGGAATGTACAAAACTGAGGAAAAACATATGGCCAGTGTTGGCGCTGCCATCTCAATTAGAGCTAGGTTACCGGTTCATGACGAAGGATTACAAGACTCACAACTCAGACATTATCTGGCGTTTAGCCTGCACACTCAAACAAGAGAGCAGCGGCCTTTTTATTAGTGATTGCACACCTGTGATCCACCCACTTCTTGATTACAGTCAATTAGAGAACATATACAATTACATAAGTCAACACCCCCACTTGTTCTTAAATTGACAGAATATAAACACAGTGCATCACATACATGCATTTAGATAAATCTTCATACTCCAAATAAAAAACACAGAAATTTATCCATTTTAGCTTTAGACACAGATTTTGTTAAAATGTCTGCCACCATATCAACTGTAGGACAATAATGAAGAATTATTTTGCCATCATTCAGTACAGATCGAACAAAATGATACCTGATGTCAATATGCTTACTCCTTTGTCGACACACCGGATTCTTTGTAAGTGCAATAGCACCCTGATTGTCCTCAAAAATAGTCACTGGTGAATATTCAAGTACATTGTCCATTCCATTGATTAGATTGGTCAGATACAAGCTTTCTTGCGCAGTAGCTGATAAAGCCATATATTCGGCTTCACATGTGGATAAAGCAACAGTTTGTTGTTTCTTAGACTTCCAAGAAATAACAGGCCCATTCTTAGACAAACTGAAACAGTATCCAGTAATACTATGCCTGTCATTCAAGTCTGCTGCCCAGTCTGCGTCGCTATAAGCCACAAGTTCAAGATTTACATCACTTCTATTATAACATAATTCCAAGTCTGCTGTACCTTTCAAATACCTCAACACATGTTTAGCAGCCACCCAATGTTGTTCTTTTGGTGCCCTTAGATATTGTGACAATTTACTAACGATGAAGCTCAAATCAGAACGAGTACTTGTCATCATATAGATTAAACTGCCAATCACTTCTCGATACCTCTTTAGGTCGACAGGTTCACCATCATTGTCAAATTTTACTTTCATTTCACATGGGGTTGATCTTGGTTTGCAGTGAGTCATATCAAATCTCTCCAAAATTTTTAAAATGTATCTTTCCTGATTCATTTTTACTTTACCATGTTCTTGCGTAAAGTCAATGCCTAAGAAATGTTGAAATTTTCCTAGATCTTTAATTCTGAATTTAATTCCCAACATTTTCTTCACATCTCTGAGTATTTGATCATTACTCGCTGCAATGAGAAGATCATCAACCCAAATAATCAGTATGACTCTTTCTTTATCAGTTTGTTTACTGTAAACACAATAATCTGCTGAATTTTGAACAAAGTCATTTTCAGTTAAGAAATCATGCAACATCTTGTTCCAATTTCGTCCTGATTGTTTCAGACCATACAGTGATTTATTGAGCTTACATACCAATTCTTCTCCTGTTTT
This sequence comes from Carassius gibelio, assembly GCF_023724105.1. Taxonomy (NCBI): domain Eukaryota; kingdom Metazoa; phylum Chordata; class Actinopteri; order Cypriniformes; family Cyprinidae; genus Carassius; species Carassius gibelio. The sequence goes on from NC_068405.1 coordinate 2,105,522, forward strand.
TGACTCAACTTCAAATCCTTCAGGTTGCTTCATATAAATTTCACAATCTATAGGAGCATGCAGATATGCAGTTTTAACATCCATCTGATGTAAATTCAAATCATATTGTGCTGCAAGCTGCATTAAAACACGCACTGAAGTCATATCGGCAGTAGGTGAAAATGTCTCATTATAATCAATACCTGCCACTTGACTATAACCCTTTGCCACATACCTGGCTTTATATACTCTCCCATCAGGATTTTCCTTTATAGCATAAACCCATCTCCCCCCTACTGCCTGTTTACCTTCTGGTAGGGTTGTTAATGTGAAAGTGTTATTCTCTTTCAGAGAATTCATCTCATCCTCCATAGCTTCAACCCACTGCTCTGATTTTAAAGAGCCCAAGGCTTCCTTCAGTGTCCGGGGAGCACCACATGCAACACGATAGCAATAGTCAATAGTCAATGGCTGATCTGCATCATCTTTAACTTCATAATCATAATCTGCAAAGTACTGAGGGGGTCTTCTTTCTCTTTTTGGATATCTAGTACCTGGATCACTCTCTTTTTCACCCTTTGCACTGACTTCACCTTCAACTTTCATTTCTTGTGGAACTACTTTAGCCCTGTCTAGTTTTGGTAATAAGGTTTCAACCTCCTTCCGGTATTGCAAATTTTCATCCACATCCTCCACTGTCTGAGTATCCCTTTCATTTGTACTTTTTGTGACAAACTTCACCAGTCTACTCTTAAGTACTCTCCCTGTGTCTGGATAGAAAACAAGATAAGCAGGGCTATTTTTGTCATAACCAACAAATATACCCTTGTCACATCGCACATCCAACTTTTTCTTGTTATACTTGTATGCATAGCACTCTAACCCAAACGCTCTCATTTTGGATAGATCAGGCTTCTTTCCAGTTATCAGGTAGTATGGAGTTTGTCCCAGACGTCTATTATAACATCGGTTTCTAATTATAGCAGCGGTTTGTACCGCATATGTCCACAACTCCTTTGGTAATTTACTCTCAATGAGCATACATCTTGCCATTTCAAACAAAGTCCTCCAAGCTCTTTCAGCTGTCCCATTTTGATGGGGTGAATAAGGAGCTGAGGTTTCATGTCTAATGGCATTCTTGCGGAGCAATGACTGAAATACGGAAGATGTAAATTCTGTTCCATTATCTGATCTTATACATGTAATCTTACCATACGGTGTAATATCAGCAATGAATTTCTCGGTGGCTACGGCAGTGTCACTTTTGTTCTTCAAAAAATAGGTAAAGACAGCTCCTGAATAGTCATCTGTGAATGCTAAGGCAAATCTGAAACCATCTTTTCCTGCTGGTTCTATAGGACCAGCCAGATCTGCATGAACAAGTGCAAACACATCTTTTGCCTTCTCATCTGGATCTCTATTTCTGTTCTGAGCAAATTTGCCTTTTACACACACTTCATCTTTCAAATTGGATCTGTCAATTTTACCTCTAATTTTCATCCCTTCTGTAACATTCTCCAACTTTAACACATCATCATAATTACAATGACCCAGTATTTCATGCCATGTCTGAATATCATAGCACGCGTTACACTCATCAATCTCATTAACAACAGTACTCAAATAAAACAATCTGTCATACATATGAATATCAAAAATTGTACCATTTTTGTGAATGAGTCGGTTCTGTCCCTCTTTGAAGATTACTGTTGCTCCGTGTGAAATTGCCGCTTTGACAGAAAAGATGTCTTGAGAAAATGATGGCACATAAAGTGCCTCAGTCAACATCATGTCCACAATGCGACCATTGCTATTTCTCAAACGCAATTTAGCGGTACCCTTCTTCATCGCGATTCCACTGGCCCATTTTCCATCAGCCAGCTCCAGAATGTGGCTCTGTGGCTTGAAACTTAAATCGAAATCAACGAACTTCTCAATGTCCGGGACTTTATTCACCTGCTCCACCATAAACGCAAATGTGTGATCCTCCTCTTCGTCCACCGTTTGCTTCACTTTATCCCGCTTTCTTCGACGACAATGCACGTCTATATGTGAGGTGCTTTTACAGAAACTACACCATTGTCTCCGTTCCCCGCGCTCCCCATCAACCACCGTGCACTCCGCGGCTTTGTGACCCTTCCGGGCGCAATTGTAACAGGTGAGTCTCATACACCAATTATCCCTTCCTTTAATTTTCATTATGCTATCTTCTCCCGAACTAGCAATGCCGAACTTCTCGGTGCTTTCATAGCTCCTCAGTTTCGCTTTAAAGTCAGCAAATGTTAGTTTTTCATCACTCTGCGTAATAAAAATAGAGAATGGTTTGAAAGTATCGGGCAAACCCTTTAGAATCATGGCAGTCAATAAATCATCGCTCAAAGTCTCTCCCGCATTCCGCAATGCTGTAATTGCAGTCTCTGAACGAATAATGTAATCTGTAACGGTTTCGTTTACACCTTTCTGAAGAGATGTCAACTCCGTATACAAACTTATCACACGTGGCTTCCCCTTACCAGCGTAGTGATCTCTCAAAATCTGTAATGCCTTTCTGCCATCATCCGCAGCCTCTCTCATCACAAGCGACATACTCTTGTCATCTAATAATTGGATCAGAACTGCATATACCTCTTCATTTTTACTGTCGTCTCTCTCCTCCGCACCCTCATCATTCACGGCCGGTGCTTCACTCAATATGATGGATTTCAAACCCAGAAGACGCAAATGTGCCAGGAACTTGGTTTCCCACAGTTCGTAATTCTTTTCCTCTCCGTCGAAACATAAACGATTCCATCGGTTCCCAAACTCTTTACTGGGCCCATAACCTGTTGGCGCTGCCATCTCAATTAGAGCTAGGTTACCGGTTCATGACGAAGGATTACAAGACTCACAACTCAGACATTATCTGGCGTTTAGCCTGCACACTCAAACAAGAGAGCAGCGGCCTTTTTATTAGTGATTGCACACCTGTGATCCACCCACTTCTTGATTACAGTCAATTAGAGAACATATACAATTACATAAGTCAACAGCCAGAAACGGCCTTTCGTTATACAAAAACAAGTAGGGGCCCTCCTCCCTAGGGAGGGATCAAAATTGCAAGCATAAGGAAAAGTTTGACTATTTGGAAACGCCCTGTATAGGGTATATAATGAGATGCAACCTAGCATTTCGGGAGAACTCCTTGCAACGAGCTCTCGACTTTGTTTTGCTTAAAATAAAGTCTTTTCTTCTGAGAGAAAAATCCCTGACTGAGTTCGATTCTTTGGAGAACCGGCAAAATACACCACAGATTTGGCACCCCAGATGGGACTGGAAAGGAGCAGAGTGGACGACTGCTTTTGAGCTGAGTGATGAGCAACACACACACAGTGGTGGCCACCATAGAATAAGGTAAGCATTTTTTGCTTATATAATTAGTGTGTGTTGTTGACTGGTCAGTTCTGAGTGGTAAGGACACTTAAAATCTGCTCTTCCAAATTTAGAAAAATAATATGATATCTAAATTGAAAAAGGGGTTTTACTCCAGAAGAAATAACTGCATGCACATATTTGGGTTATTAATAGGAAGGCCTTGGAAGGCAACCTCGATTTAAGACAAATATGGTGTAGGCAGAAAGACATGGCATGCTGTGTGTCTGTGTTTATCGGATAGCTGGGCCTAGGTAGGACAGTGATAAACGGATAAGCAGATTAAGGAATCGTGAGGAAAAGTCCCACGGATACCGCTTTGAGAATGTATAAGTGAAATTCTCGAAGGACAGAAATAGGTGGGCCCTTAAGGAGCTCTAGGTGAGCTGTGTTTTGTTGTGTGGATGTATTTGTGTCCGGACGAATGAATGTGTGAACAAATAAATTCTGTGTTGGGTGGGTAAAAGTTGTGCACCATTCTTGGACCGTCACTTCAGGGTGGCTGGGTGGAGTTGGACGCAACTAGTATCCACTTGAGAGGGATGAATGTATGATGAGCCTTGATAATAAAAGGACAATTAATGACTGATTATCCCTTAGATAAAGGGAAAAAGTATGCAAGAATAAGCACTCTGGCTCAATAAAGAGTGCAGAAAGTGTGAATGAGGTTAGGAAAATAGCATCAATAAAGTTTGAACCAAGATCTATAATAGATTTTTGCATTTAGGATGTCTGGGGCAAAGGGGAGAAAATTTTCTGAGCCCAGTGTAGTGGGAGTGAGAACAAAGGAGGACGTTTCCACAGTAAAGTTGTATTACATGGGGGGAGCAAGAGGTGCTCTCCCCTCCTGGACCATCACTTGGGAGTGATTAGGTTACAGAGACGGGGGTGGCTGGTGTTGAGAAAGGAATGCAGGAGCCCTAAAACAATAAAGTCAACTGTATGAAGGTTGTTTTAGAGAAAAATAAATACAAATGTTCCAAGAAATGGACTAATATAGAAATGGCAGATATGGTGGAATATAGATATAATAATAAATTAATTAATAAGATATGTATTTATTATTTAATAACTTGTCTGAATAGATTAATTTAAAAGATGCACGTGCTTAAAACTTTAAATCTAATATGTGAATACATCTAAAATTTGTATCTTGTTATCCCTGGGACACAATATGAAAGTTAATCCATTACAGAGTTTCAGAGATTGGGCTTGTGTAAATGTCAAAAATAAAAGAAATAACTTGTGCAATGTGGAATGAAAGCAAGATTGGGTGACCAAGTCAATAGACATTTTGATTCAAAAGCTATAGGCATTTTACAATAGGAAGGGAACTAGTTGCTTAAAGAATTAAATGTAATTATTTTATTTACAATAATAGGAATTATTTTATGTTGGTTAGGAAACATTAATTCACAAATACCGGATTATTCTGAATCATGTGTGCAAATATAGAAGAAAAATTATGATTGAAGTCTCTATTTTACCATATTCATGTCTGACTGCTATAAAAGGAAGGTTTATTTTATTTTATTGCAGTATATTTAGATAATAAAGGTAGCTGATTTCTGCATTTTGCAAAGAGGAAAAATGCTTGCTATTTTCCTGCAATGAAGAACTTGCTTAACTAACAAAGAATAAGAGAACTGCTGTTTTCAACCAGATGATTTAGTTTTTATTAAGGGACCACTGAAAGAAGAAGTTGAAAAGTGAAAATTAGAAAAAGAGCTGACTGCTCAGAAACAATCTGGTCAGAAGTTACATAGGTGCATTTGATTAATGCAGTCTCTGAGTGTTAAATTTTCAGATGATTTCTGGAACAGTGCCTTGACAAAGGAAAGCAATGAACTGGAGTCTGTCGAGGAATGGCAAAGCAGCAAACACAGCTGCAGAGAGAAGAAGAGGGAGGGGCTGATGGATGTTCCCCTCCCCTCCTGAAAGAGAAGAACACTTTTCAGCATGGAGAAAGAATTAAAACAGGAAAAGGTGAATCTTTCACTTGAGACTTTTCCTGAGGGTGAAAAGAACATTATGAAATGCAAAACTCTGGCAGAAAGCAACCAGAAGCCAGACTGAGAAGAAGCAGAGAAACAACGGAGACCTTACGCCACAACATCAGGTCTTTGAGTGCCATCACAGACTGATGACCCAGTACAACAGCCCAGGCTGATGATCTAACCAGAAGGACTTCCATCCCTTCAGTGCACAGGTCCTGCATATTCAATGAACACTATAGAGACTGCTTCAAATGTTAATTATTTTATTTGATTATTTTATTTATTATGTTTTAATCTTGATTATTCACTGGTCTCACAGCACATCCTTAAATTCTGTGTTTTAACTAACTTTCTCAATCTGCTTTTCAATAGGTACCAGTCCAGCCTCATGTCTTAAAAAAAAAAAAAATAACTTTGACAGACAGAAGTGAGTACTTGACACACCAATCAGATAAACATGGAGCTGGATTTGGCATAGTAAGGCTGTTTCATTAACCAACTAGGGGAAAGTGCACAACTGAATACTTGACAACAATGCTGAGCTCTTTGGGAAAGAAGAGAATAAATAAATAAATAAATAAATAAAAAAGGGTATCTTGATGAACACTATAAAAAATATATATATGGTTGGAAAAATAGAAATATTGGTCACTCCATTTTGTTTAAAGGTAATTTTCTAAGGTAAAACTGAATAAAATAATATTGAATAAAAAATTATTCCAGAGATCCAAAATCATGTAATCACATATACTGTCATCACTGGGGATAACCAGATGGAAATGTTAATGGCCATGGATCCAAGATTTACAGAGATCTCCAATCCTCTTCTCAGAGTCTCTCATGAGCAATAACAAAAAAGTATTTGACTAAACTTTAAATTAGACAAACACATGACATTTGAGAAATGATAATTGGCTCTCTCAAATGCCCAATGCCTAGGCCTAATATTCTAAACAAATTCATCTATGAGATTTTGAAAAAAGGGAGGAAAGAAAGAAAAGAAAAGTTTTTGGCAAAAAAAAAAAAAAAAAAAAGGGGGGGAGTGAAAGTGTGTGAAAAAGTATGAATGATGGTGTTGTATGGCATGAAAGAGAGTGTCTGACGAGACACTGAGGCAATTCAATCAATTTGCCCAAACAGCTGTATACAAATTTGAATGTGGGCCCACAGGGCAAACTTATGCCTAGTAAAATAATGACCATGGATGTATTTGGTTAAGTTTCCTGGTCAGTACCTAGGTCTTTGTTGTGGCAGAAAAAAAACAGTGCCACACATGCGCAGCGTATAACACGGGAAGGCAGAGCAAAGCAAGCTTGCTCTGTCCACCCCACATTTAACTTCCTTTTCAGCATATCATGATGGAGCTGATTGTGTCAAAAGGGTGAAATATTATCTTTCTGACTGTTAAAATAAATGCAGTGGGTTGAGTGTTTTCCAGGTCAAAAGGCCTATGCTACCGAGCAAGATAGACCTAGATAAATTATCCAGTGATATAGTGGAACTCAGTTTTCAAAACAAAGAGATAACTAAATAAGCAAATTGTTGAGAATAAAATTGAAAGGAATTAAAAAATAGTAAAGACAGCACTGGAATTGTGAAAACTCAAAAAGGGGCCAAGACAGCCCTCAACCCACATTACATTTCCACAGGTCACACCAAGAAGGACGACTGGCAAGATGAACAAATTAGCATGCTTGATAACACTAACAAAAAATTCTTAAGTTTTCCATTTACAGATGACAGCAGTTCCAGTAAGACCAAGGAATGCTTCGCCCCATCAAAGAGAACCAGTGAGGGTGCAGAAATGATCTCGAGAGCCTTGCATGAATCAGAAAAACGGTTACAGAGTGACACCTGAGTTCACATCTCTAACCTTAAAATACCCCAACCAGCTTCAACAACTCCACACAGCATGAAGTGAGGGATGAAGGGCGTGCTAGTAACGACCCACCCTTGCCAACGAGGGAAAGACCATTGCAACGACTCGCAAAGAGTCTCCCTGGTGAAGATGGAATGAGACGTGATGGGACTGCTACTGAGATCAAAATACTTTGGTGCAGATATGAGCCAACAAATAGAACAGAAAAAGTGGAAAGAGAATTTTAAGTAATGGTAGATGAAGAATTTGAAGGTTATGAGAAGGGAAAAATGGATGTAGGAAGATTTGAAGGGAAAATAGAGCAATTGGATGCAACAAATAGAATGAAAAGAGCAAAATAGAAAAACTCAAGATTTGTGAATTGAAGAAGGAAAAGTATGTGTTATGTTTGGGGAAAATGCTGTATTTATAGAAGGGAGCATTTAATGAAGAACTGATCAAATTGAAAAGGCTAAGAATGGTAGATAAAGAAAATGTTGGAAAAGATAATAAAATGTAAGACTGGTTCGATTTACAGTTAGGAGCATGTGGAGCATAGTTTATAATTAAATAGGGAAAGTTTTTAGGAATGGCATTAATGACAGGATATTTACTATTTTACTGTATACTTCCTATATTGAGGTCACTAGTCAAAGCCACAGTTAAGCAAATTAAATTCAAAGATATCAAAATAATGGGAAATTGATACATAAGGTATCTAAGCTGAAGATCAACTCTTATAATCTTGTGATATTCAATGTGTGATGTGATTTGTATTTGTATGTGTATGTATTTTTACGCCTTTTATACAAAACTGTGATAACCAGGCAAATGCTGAACCAATTGCACATTCATGCTTTTAACAATGTCTACTATTAAAGAGGGGTTAGGGAGACTGGATCTTTTACTCACTCCATGTCAAATTAGGAGAGAGATGTTTGGTCCAGTAATCCCTCAGAGTGGAATTTCATAATCTAGTCACTGGGGATAATACAATGTGACTTATTTAGTCACTAGGTAGTGTAAATAATATGACTGGATTATGGAGTAGCACTCTGGATAAAAATAATCAAATGTGAGACTTATTAAGTCTTAAAGGGGAGAATATGTGGAAGATTTTTATTAGTAAGATTTTAATCAATCAAGAATAATCAACGTGAATCAAGCCATTTTTGTTGCTAGTTGTTTTTCCATTATAATCCTATAGGTAATGGAGAGAAAGTTGCCTACACCCTGGAATGTACAAAACTGAGGAAAAACATATGGCCAGAAACGGCCTTTCGTTATACAAAAACAAGTAGGGGCCCTCCTCCCTAGGGAGGGATCAAAATTGCAAGCATAAGGAAAAGTTTGACTATTTGGAAACGCCCTGTATAGGGTATATAATGAGATGCAACCTAGCATTTCGGGAGAACTCCTTGCAACGAGCTCTCGACTTTGTTTTGCTTAAAATAAAGTCTTTTCTTCTGAGAGAAAAATCCCTGACTGAGTTCGATTCTTTGGAGAACCGGCAAAATACACCACAAAGTGTGTGTGTGTGTGTGTGTGTATAATACATATACACACACACACACACACCATACTTTCACCCAAACAGAATATACACATATATATATATATATTAAACCCGAGTTTTTATCTGCGGAGTTTGCCATCTTGTAAACATATCGAAGTGTCTGAAATGACAAGATTGGAGCGGTTTTCTTGGTTGTTTTTGTTGTTTACTATTAACATGGGAATGCTGTACACCTCCCCATCTTAACAAACTTTTAAGACTATCAAGTTTATAAATGACCAGCTTCTAAAAACAAATTTCTAGTTTTGTAAAAAAGCAGCTGCGTCTGCGTCTGCGTCTGCAGCTGCAGTGACGATGTAGTTATGCTGACGTGAAGCTGACGCGCCGTTCACGCAGTGTTGCCAACTTAGCGACTTTGTCGCTAGATTTAGCGACTTTTCAGACCCCCATAGCGACTTTTTTCCAAAAAAGCGACTAGCGACAAATCTAGCGACTTTTTTTGACAGACCTTATTTAGTCTCTGAGAGTCTCCGACACTGCCGCACGAGCTCTCTCCCTCTCCCAGCGTGCACACATGCCTCTCTCTCTGTGCATCTGTTATGTTCAGCGAGGAGAGAGGAGCAGCACTTTCAGTTAAAAAAATATATTCTGTTGCTTCTAACTCTATTTTACATACAAGTATAGCCAAAATCACAGTACAATCATTATCTTAATCTTATGTGTATGTGATTTCATTAGAATAGGATTAATTGATCAGAATATTGTCATGAATAGGATTTTAGTGCAGAGATTGACATCTTTGAGAGCTGGTTATGTAGTCTTAATGGACCTAGTTTCAGTCATTATAATATTAATTCCGTTGTCGGACAACAGAAACATTAAAATATAATAATTAAAAACTTTTATTGAGAATTTTAGCTGCCTTAAAATGCAGTACATGAGCACAGAAAGGGCAAGATAATATGACGCACTTACGTCATGAATATGCTAATTAGATATGACGTCATCTAGCGACATTTAGCGACTTTTCAGGCAGGGTTTAGCTACTTTCCATTGAAAGAAGTTGGCAACACTGCGTTCACGCTTCCGGTGTGAAACGGCCGTGAGCGTGAATACAATTCTGTAGCAGTTAAAAATAAAAAATGCAATGTTTTGTTGTTTTCTATTGTAGGAAGTGGATGACCCACAAAATGCTGAGTGGAGCAGTGATGTAAATTCTCAGACTGCACCTAAGGTTTGTTTGAATTTGAAATTAGTAAAGTGTTTATTTTGTAGTCATTATCTAGTAAGTGTTGGATCATTCCGTGTCAACTCAACCAGAGGGGTCCCTGGCAAAAAACTGTGAAAACTCACACTTATTTAAAAATAACATAAAATTACAATCGTAACAGTGGCTGCAAAGGAGCATTCATTAGCTATTTCCACTCCCTTATTTACATTTTCACTCGTTTTGATTTGAATTAATATTAAGACATTATGAATGATAATAAAGTTAATTTGATCTACAGCTCAACTCAAGCTCATTGCTTTATCTTCAGCCCCCCAGTGCTACCAAATACTGTCTGTAGATCTGAGTGGCTCTGGTAGGGCTGGGTGATATATCTGACGATATGATCATGTGCATCTAGTCAGTTAATCTGGTGATGGCGATTTAGCGGTAATCAGGGAACCAGATTTACTGACTAGATGCGCATGATCATATCGTCAGATATATCACCCAGCCCTAGGCTCTGGTGCTGCTGCCCTCAAATGTTAGTCTGGAGCCTGTGAACTTAAAAATAAAACTGCACATTGTAATGTCTGTAAAAGGCATTTGTTTGTAATACAGTAAAAATGGGGTGAAATGTGAAAAACTGCGTTGCAGATTGATTTAAGGTGTGCCTCTAAATTTTCTGCTTGTGCTCCTAAAAATGTTCAGTAAGGGGCTACAGTGTTCCTAGTAAAAAAAAAAAAGTTAGTCTGGAGCCCTGGATAGTATTGAAGAAAAATGTATATTATCAATATATACAATATATATACAATATAAGCTTCAACAACTTCTACAACTATGACAGCTGCTGCTGTAGTCACTACAAGTGTAGATACCGTAGGAAAATCGAGCAACATTTGAGCAGCATTTGGCTATTGATAATCTAAAGTCTCCTGAGCCATTTCTAATTCAGTTCAGAGTGATATAGTTTCATATCATTGCATCATTGTCAAACTGAATGGTTGCAAATCAGAATTTGGGACATGGGTATTAAAAAAAAAAAAAAGTATTGTGTATATATGTGTGTGTATATATATAAAATCTGTGGTTAGTCATGGGTCATGTATGGCATTAAGAATGTTAAAAATAACATTAAAAAGCATTAAATTGGATTTGAAGATACCTGCAGAAACCCTGAAAATAGGTGGAACTAACGTTCGCGCGAAAGTCTCTGTTAACAGTGACAATGATGGAGATAACTAAACATTCAAACGACTGGTTACACTTTAGCCCTGTGATATTAATCAAATTTTATTTGCGATTTCGGCTTCCTAGTATTATAATAAGAAGATATTTGAGGTAAAACTATTAAAAACTAGCCGCATTCAGTTTAGTGCATCTTCCTTCCCTTCACATTGCAGTGATCGCACGCTGTCATTTCTCCCTAAACCCAAATTTAACGTCGGAATCAGCACAATCGGTGATTTTTGTAAAATGCAGTCTCTGCTGTTGCTAAATTGCAGGACGTGTTTGATAATAAAAAGAGCTATTAAAAGCATAATCTGTGCAAGAGACGTTGCCCCCGTTCCCAAGGCGGTGCACACTCGGAAACGGACCGCAGCTAAGCAAACTGTATTTTGGGTTTCATGTGCGCGTCTAAACAATCAAATACACACAAAATATAAACACAGTTTATGTCTTAAATGGTAGTTAATAGTTGGGAGAAAATATGTGTATTATTAGATCTGCATTCCGTCTTAAAGTGGTAGCATCTAACAAACCTGCTGATGATTAAGCCATTAATGTGAATCAAACAACTAAAGGCAAAGAGAAAATCACTCAAGCTCTTGAATGAATAACTTTAGCTTTAATAAGCTTTAATCTATCTATAATAAACTATGAAGTGTTATTTTACATTTGATAACTTGGTAACACTTTACAATAAGGTTCATTAGTTAGGATTAGTTAACTACATTAGTTAACATGAACTAATCATGAACTGCACTTATACAGCATTTCATAATCTTTGTTAATGTTAATTTCAACATCGACTAACCCTAACCCTAACCCTAACTTTATTAAAACCTTGTTAACGTTAGTTAATGCACTGTGAACTAACATGAACTAACAATGAACGGCTGTATTTCTATTAACTAACATTAAATATTAACAAATACAGTAACAAATGTTATGTGTTATATGTCATGGTCATGATTAGTTCATATAAGTAAATGTATTAATTAATGTTTAATAAATGAACCTTATTGTAAAGTGTTACCGATAACTTTATTAATTTCTTTTGTAGGTCATATTACTTAACTGAACAGCATGTAGACCTTCCTTAAATTAAAGCACTGTTTATTTAATTTCTATCTTTGTTTTATTGTATATTTATTTTATTTTTGTTTTTGTTGTTTGCTTATTGTGTCTTATCTTATGTAGTCTATATAAAACACAAAAAATGCCAAACAATGTTAAAACATTACTGTTTCTTTTGCTGTAGATATTTATTTTCAAAATATAAAGCCATGTTAATGTTCTTAATTATTTCTTTAAATAAAATAACAAAAAGAACCGATAAGAATACTGTTAAACTGGGGAAGTTTCTCAAATTTGGTTGATTTGACATGAAATGACCCTATTGCAGTTTAAGTTCTTTTTGTGAGGTTGTTCCATCCAAAATCATGAAAGTTTGCACACATGGCTTAAAACAATTTAATCATGGTAATACTTAACTTTTTTTTAGGATCCCTTGCACTTGGATGATGGAGAAGAACCTATATATCCAGGAAGTGATGTCACAAAGGCAGAGACTATTTTAATGATTCTCACATTTGTCCTGCGTCATAAAATAAGTGGAGAGGGTCTGAAAGATTTCCTGTCACTACTGCACATCTTGTTTCCAAGTATTCTGCCAGCCACAAAATACCTATTTGATAAGTACTTTCTATCCATTACATATCAATTTGAAATTCACTTTTATTTCTGAGTCGTGCAAAGGATACATTTGTAAGGAAGTAACAGTACTCACCAAATGTCCTCATTGTGATCTTCCTTTTGACATTGCCTCTAACCTTAAAAGTGGATCATTCATGATCTATTTGCCATCGTCTTCCTCATTGAAAGATGTCCTTGAAAGTCTGAAAAAGAACTCCCAACAGCTAATAAACAAAGCTGAATGGGAATGGGATGACACAATACGTGACATTTTTGATGGTGACGTCATGAGAGAGCACATTCAGAACAAAACAACTGGCCGGTGGGATTTGACTTTACTGTGGAATTGTGATGGAATTCCCGTATTTGAATCATCTCAGTGTTCCCTCTGGCCAATACAAGTAACTATCAATGAGCTGCCACCAGCTATGAGAAAAGAACATATCCTGCTGTCATCACTATGGTTTGGCAAGTCAAAGCCAGTCATTGAGACCTTTTTAAAGCCATTTGTTGAAGAGATGGAAGTTTTAAAAGAGACTGGACTACAGTGGATCGATGGTGATGAGATTCGCACTAGTAGTCTTTGCAGTTGTAAGTGCTTGTGATGCGGTTGCAAGACCAATGCTAAAAGACAGCACACAGTTTAATGGCAAGTATGGATGTGACTGGTGTCTTCACCCCGGTGAGCGTGTAGAAAAGGGAAATGGCTTTGTGAACACCTACCCTTATGATGATTCCCCTGTAGAAAAAAGGCAACCCCAACAATGGGAAGAGGATGCAGTCAAGGCCTCACAAGAAGGCTCTCCTGTGAGGGGAGTAAAAGGAATATCCCCACTTCTGTTTCTGCCATTTTTTAACATCATAACTGGTTTCGTCCCAGAGTACATGCATGCTGTCCTATTAGGTGTTGTTCGTCAGTTTATGACCCTGTGGTTTGACAGCTCATATCACTGCAAGCCATGGTATATTGGAACAAGAAAACAAGTCATTAGTAGTCGGTTGCTGTCACTTAAGCCCCCCAAGGAAGTCACACGTACTCCTTCTTCATTGGACAAGATAAGATTTTGGAAAGCTTCGGAATTTAAGAATTGGCTGCTTTACTACTCCTTTGCTGTTCTTCAAGGTGTCTTGCCCTCACAGTATCTAAACCACTGGTTGCTTTTGGTTTATGCTATGCATGTGCTCCTTATGAATAACATCTCACGGCAAGCTATACAAAAGGCTGATCTTGCTTTACATAAATTTGTGATACAAGTTGCACCATTATATGGCAGAGAACACATCAGCTTTAATGTTCATCAGCTAACACATTTAGCTGATACTGTCAAGTTATGGGGTCCATTGTGGTGTATATCAGCATTTGCATTTGAAAGTAATAATCATAATCTCATGATGTATTTTCATGGTACCCAGTGTGTTCCTGAACAGATCTGCCGCACATTTCTCCTTTGGCGTTACATCTTTAGACAAACAATAACAGAGCAAAATAGTCTTGTTTTCCGTTACTGCAGGAGACTTACGGGAATAAGACAGGTAAAAAAAACTGCTCATTTTAAACAATCTACATCTCTTTGGCACTCCAAAATTTCAACCACTGTCACCAAGCCAACTTGCTGCTCTTAACCGAACATTTCACATTATCGTACTTCGTCCATTACAGTTCTTCAAAAGATTTTTACATGATGGCATTTTGTACACTTCTGATACGTACACAAAAATGCGAAAGCGCATTAATTATACAGCCATGCTTCAGGATGGAAGCTTTTTGCGTATTCAGCATTTAGTTTTGCTGAGGGGTCATTGTGACTGTGGATTTAGTGATTGTTCCTGCGCATCAATGCCTTTAATTCTGGGTCATCCTCTCAAAAAACAAACAAAAGCGCCATTCACAGACAGACAATTAAACTTTAGTATTGATTTTGTGACCGAGGTAACGGAGAGTCTCGAAACAATTGCGGTTCCGGTTTCATCACTAAAAAAAAAATGTGTTTTCATCAAGATTAGGGAAAAGCGGTATGTGATCCCAATTGTAAACACAATCGAAACAGACTAAAAGCTTAGTTTAGTGTTGTTACAAGCATCTGAACAGATAGGTAGCTTTACCCACTTGTGTTATTAGATCAAATATCTATATCTAAATATCTATACGCTACATTGTACACCATACAATTAAGTTTTATTCAACAGATTAGTTCTATGAGTTCAACACTCTTGTGTCAGGAGAAAATTTATTTTTTAAACTTTGTAAACTACACAATCTGTTTACACAATGATTCATAACTATTGTACTCCATAATTAAACACACAAGTAGTCCTATATAGTAATGTTAAATAAAAGACAATAAGATGTCTATGTTATAAGTAGATGGAAGTTTTAAAAGAGACTGGACTACAGTGGATTGATGTTGATGAGATTCGCACTAGTAGAGTTTATGCAGTTGTAAGTGCTTGTGATGTTAAAAGACAATACACAGTTTAATGGCAAGTATGGATGTGACTGATGTCCTTCATTGTTAAAAGAAAATCAGATGTCAGTGTACTAGCTGGATGAACATTAAACATTGTAAACCATACAATTATTTATTTATTTATTTAATAGACCAGTCCAGCAGTTCAACACTCTTGTCATGAGAAAATTCAATGCACGTGTACAACAGAAATGTGTGTGTGTTTTAAACATTGTAAACTACACAATTATCTGTTTATACAATGATTTGTTACTGTACTGTTATTAACCTGTTAAATGTCACCCCGGCCCGAATACGGGATGCCTACGTTGACTATACTATATTACAATCAAATTTAATCTAATCCTGACAAACTATATATAGTTGGAAAGGTCTAAGACTCCCAAATATATATTTTACCAATATTTTTTATTAAAAAGTATGTAGGAAAAGTAATAGATTAATTTATGACAAGAGTGCACCCTCAGAAATCTACATTACAAAAGGAGTTTTGACCTTTGTTTAAAAAAAAAAAGACTTCCTCGTTGCCTTTTTCTCTATCACTTTTTAGAAATCATCAGAAGTTATATATCACTTGAAAACATCAAATCTCAAAATTCATCCTTTAAAACCCATTTTAAAATCAGACATTGCATTACCATGTAAATGGTACATCAAAATCATGTTACAAAATGTTTTCAGTCATGAATTATAAAAATGTAGGTTTGTATCATGCACATTCAAGTCTATCTTCAAAAATGTGAGTGAGAGTTAAGGGGTTTAACACAAGTATTCCTATGTACTAGTGGTAAAAGACAACTAGATGCACATGTTAAAAGATGTAAGGAAAGGTGTATGTGCTTTTTAAATATTTTCTTGGCTTTATATGTCTGGATTATATAAAGATATGTTGAAATGGCACTTAAATTTGGATGTTGGTATAGTGTTGAAAGACTGTCATAAACCAGAAGTAATAAAGAGATTAAATAAAATGGTCTTACATTTTTTTGTCTTATTAATGACATGCCGCAAGTTGATTTAGAAATATTTTCAGGGAAGTTTAAACATCAATGTGTATAATTTTTTTAGTTCATTCATGATTGTTCATTTTAAAACATGCATCTTATATGGCTGCATTTTCGTCTTATCTAAAAAGATGACTTTCAGATATTGTTGGCTCTTATTTATTTTTTCTTTTAATTTAGTAATTTTATGAAAACTTATTTACTTTTATGAGAACTTAGATTAAATTCAAAACTCACAATTTGCAATTGCTAATTTTATTTGCCATGTTTACATTCAAATATAAAACATGTCAAGTGCTGAGAATTCAGTAGGCTAAAAATTTTTATATTTAATGAAAAATAGTAATGACATTTTTGGGTGTATGAAAAATAATTAATAGATGACCAGACAAACTCATTAGTAGACCTGTCACAATATATATATATATACATATATATATATATATATATATATATATATATATATATATATATATATATATATATATATATATATATGATTTTTAATGTCTTCATTTAGTTTATCAAAAATACAGTGAAAAGTAATTTTGCATTGCTACAGTTTAATTTTTTTTAACTTTTAATAAAATGTAACTTATTCAAAGCTGTTTTATAAATGTTTTTTGTTGTAACAACTTACAAAAAAAACACATTTGCCAAATTCTATGATTGTTTCATTTTCACAAACTATTATAATAAGATTAATTATAATTATTCTATTAAAAATAAGAAAAAGCTAAATCCCGAGTTAATATATACTGTAGTAAAAGCATTCTTCATTTCGTTGTTGGTTCTTCTGCAAATGCAGTGGTAAAACCATGGTACATCATGGTTTTCTGTAAAAACCATGGTTCATTTTGTAGTTTTTTTGTAGTTACTATGGTTTTACTACAAAAACCATGGTTAAACCATAGTAACTACAAAAAAACCATGGTTACTACAAAATTAACCATAGTTTAACTATGGTTTTTGCAGTAAAACCATAGTAACTACAAAAAAACCATGGTTACTACAAAATGAACCATAGTTTAACTATGGTTTTTGCAGTAAAACCATAGTAACTACAAAAAAACCATGGTTACTACAAAATGAACCATAGTTTAACTATGGTTTTTGCAGTAAAACCATAGTTACTACAAAAAAACCATGGTTAAACCATAGTTACTACAAAAAAACCATGGTTAATTTTCGTAAGGGATGGGCAGCTGAAGAGACAGGCTCATTTTCAAATAATGTTACCGTTAACTTGTTGAGCCAACGGCCACGGTAGCGATTTTTTTTAAATTAATGTTAACGCCTTAATGCATTTTCAGAAGTTTCTCGGAGGGAAAATGTAAAAGCGGATTATTAAAGAGAAGTCCTGACTGCTTTTCACTGTGTTTTTCACTCTTTTACAGGCTTCCAGAAATAATCCGTCTATATATGGTGAGCTATTGTTGCTGTTGCTTCTGAACTACAAAATGATTTTTAAATTAATTATTGAATGATTATTGAATGAGACTGTACTTTATAAATGTAATGTTTTAACTAACGTAGATGTTTGTTTGTGTGAATGCTGTGTGTGCGGCGAGTTCTGCGCGAGCAGGGAGCAGAGTTGCCATGGAAACGGGGTGTCAACACAAAAACCGTTACTGGCAAACAGTATTCTCCGTCTCTCGGTGGGGTTTACACTGTTTTAGGTAAGTTTAGTCGCTAAAATCACACAAATATTACATACAAATGTTCCTGGCGCGTTTCTTACTTGTTATTGACATGTTTCAATTAAATTTATTTTATAGAAATGGTTTAGTGTCTTCGAAAAAGTCCGTTAGCATCTTAGCAGTTTTCAGGTAGGCTAACTCTATAGATTTAGCTCTTGTTGATGAAACTCTGGGCTTTAAATCAAATCTTCGTGTGTGTATGAGATATTTTGATGGCTCTGTGAATGTTTTGCTGGTGATTTGTCAGTATGTTATTGGAAAAGGCTGATTTACTGAATCGATGACGTCACTTACAGTGAGAGTGTAATAGGCTGAAATCAAGTTCACATGAGTTTTGATATTTCATGATAAACATATATTGATACAAATTGTTCTGTGATTTCAGGAGGACAGAAATAAACTCTACAGAACAGAAGTGAATCTCCAAGATTTCAACATTTCTGAAGGGAGATAACGTTACTGACTTAGAAATACAGGTGACCTGAAGAAGCTCATGAAATACATGAATATGCCTTTTTCAGAATACATTTCACCAATTGTAAGAAGTCCCTGATATCAAAACTTAAGTCTCACTCAACCTAAAACTTCAGTCAGGGCCTTCAGTAAACAACTATAAGATACCTGTACATATCTTACACATCTGTTACAGCTAACGTAGCCGTATGTGTAATGCACATATTATGCCACACACAGGCTCTCAACAACAATGATGGCTGATCAACAACTTCAGCAGTAGGCTAGATTAGTGTGGGTTAAAGGGATAGTTCACCCCAAAATTTAAATTTGCTGTTAATTTACTTTCCCTCAGGTCATCCAAGGTGTGGGTGACTTTTTGGTAACACTTTATAATAAAGTTCAGTTGTAAGTCACTTTTAAGTGATTAGTTAATGATGAACTAATCATTTACAAAACATTCATAAGCACTTAATAAGTGATATACTAATAATTTGTGTACTTTTTGTAAATTAATTTAAAAGTCATTTACAAGTAATTCGATTATGATTAACTAATTATTTACAAAACATGACTGTGTGTTCATTGAAATAAATGATGTTAATATTTTTATCTATGTTCTGTAGATTATTAAGTTATAAATAATTTACAAGCGACATGAATATACATTCACTAATGATTAAGTAATATGCTATGATGTAAACATCTTTCATAAGCAATCTTTAAAAAAATAACATGAAAAAAATCAAACAGATCCTTAATGGTTAATAGTTAGTAGTTAATATATTATGAATCACTTATAAATCACTGAAATGTGAACATTGTACTATTATCTCAGTGAACATTATAAATCATTTACAAAGCTTTCTGCACCCCCAAATCTAAAGTGCAAACTATTCATCAGTTGTAAATGTTTTACAAACATTGTGGTTTTCAGTTGTGTGTGCGTATATATACAGTATTGTTCAAAATAATAGCAGTACAATGTGACTAACCAGAATAATCAAGGTTTTTAGTATATTTTTTATTGCTACGTGGCAAACAAGTTACCAGTAGGTTCAGTAGATTGTCAGAAAACAAACAAGACCCAGCATTCATGATATGCACGCTCTTAAGGCTGTGCAATTGGGCAATTAGTTGAAAGGGGTGTGTTCAAAAAAATAGCAGTGTCTACCTTTGACTGTACAAACTCAAAACTATTTTGTACAAACATTTTTTTTCTGGGATTTAGCAATCCTGTGAATCACTAAACTAATATTTAGTTGTATGACCACAGTTTTTTAAAACTGCTTGACATCTGTGTGGCATGGAGTCAACCAACTTGTGGCACCTCTCAGCTGTTATTCCACTCCATGATTCTTTAACAACATTCCACAATTCATTCACATTTCTTGGTTTTGCTTCAGAAACAGCATTTTTGATATCACCCCACAAGTTCTCAATTGGATTAAGGTCTGGAGATTGGGCTGGCCACTCCATAACATTAATTTTGTTGGTTTGGAACCAAGACTTTGCCCGTTTACTAGTGTGTTTTGGGTCATTGTCTTGTTGAAACAACCATTTCAAGGGCATGTCCTCTTCAGCATAGGGCAACATGACCTCTTCAAGTATTTTAACATATGCAAACTGATCCATGATCCCTGGTATGCGATAAATAGGCCCAACACCATAGTAGGAGAAACATGCCCATATCATGATGCTTGCACCTCCATGCTTCACTGTCTTCACTGTGTACTGTGGCTTGAATTCAGAGTTTGGGGGTCGTCTCACAAACTGCCTGTGGCCCTTGGACCCAAAAAGAACAATTTTACCCTCATCAGTCCACAAAATGTTCCTCCATTTCTCTTTAGGCCAGTTGATGTGTTCT
The DNA here is from genome assembly GCF_023724105.1 of Carassius gibelio. Classification (NCBI taxonomy): domain Eukaryota; kingdom Metazoa; phylum Chordata; class Actinopteri; order Cypriniformes; family Cyprinidae; genus Carassius; species Carassius gibelio. The sequence goes on from NC_068405.1 coordinate 2,125,898, forward strand.
TTGGCAAATTGTAACCTCTTCTGCACATGCCTTTTTTTTAACAGAGGGACTTTGCGGGGGATTCTTGAAAATAGATTAGCTTCACACAGACGTCTTCTAACTGTCACAGTACTTACAGGTAACTCCAGACTGTCTTTGATCATCCTGGAGGTGATCATTGGCTGAGCCTTTGCCATTCTGGTTATTCTTCTATCCATTTTGATGGTTGTCTTCCGTTTTCTTCCATGTCTCTCTGGTTTTGCTCTCCATTTTAAGGCATTGGAGATCATTTTAGCTGAACAGCCTATCATTTTTTGCACCTCTTTATAGGTTTTCCCCTCTCTAATCAACTTTTTAATCAAAGTACGCTGTTCTTCTGAACAATGTCTTGAACGACCCATTTTCCTCAGCTTTCAAATGCATGTTCAACAAGTGTTGGCTTCATCCTTAAATAGGGGCCACCTGATTCACACCTGTTTCTTCACAAAATTGATGACCTCAGTGATTGAATGCCACACTGCTATTTTTTTGAACACACCCCTTTCAACTAATTCAACTAATTGCCCAATTGCACAGCCTTAAGAGTGTGCATATCATGAATGCTGGGTCTCATTTGTTTTCTGAGAATCTACTGAACCTACTGGTAACTTGTTTGCCACGTAGCAATAAAACAATATATACGAAAAACCTTGATTATTCTGGTTAGTCACATTGTACTGCTATTATTTTGAACAATACTATATATATATATATATATATATATATATATATATATATATATATATATATATATACATACATACACACACACACACACACACACACATATATATATATATATATATATATATACATATACACACACACACACACAAAATCAACCAACCTGTAACCGGAAAGTTTACATTTACAACTGATGAGTAGTTTACACTTTAGATTGTGGGTGCAGAAAGCTTTGTAAGTTATTTATAACTTAATCTACAGAACATAGATAAAAATATTAACATCACTTATTAATCATCTATGAACACATAGTCATGTTTTGTAAATGATTAGTTTATCATTAGCTAATTACTTTTACTACATGGCTCTGTTGGTACTTGATTCTGATTGGTCAGTTCCGACATTCCGATGCATGTTATCCCTGGATAAAAACCTGTAAAATGTAATAACACAGGCTCATCCGGGTAACAGAAGTTGGTGCTGTACTCTTGCTTTAAATATTTTTTTCTTGGTGGAAGCTGTGCATTTGTTTAGCTAATAAAATATAAAAACTTTATTCAAAGTTGTGTACAATTGTTTAATTATGTCATCCTGGTTAGGGTTGGCCTGATTGATGATGCCATCGCCCATCGCCGATGGCTGATAGACATCACGATGCTGCGCCGGCAAACAGCGTCATCAGCTCTAGTATCTCGCCCGTGCATCTGTTGTCATGCGACAGAGAAGTCACGTTCTATAGACAGTTTCTATAGACAGTTGTGAACGTGCTGACAGCTGGTTGCCCAGGCTATGGATTAAAGGTAATACTGTTGTAAGTAGTGTTCATTTTCTCCTAAATACCGATCATTTCGCTTCATTAGACCTCAATGTATCACCAGTAGCCACCGGTATTGATTTGGTCTTTTTTTTTTTCTGGACATCCACACAGCACCACAGTATTATCAACTAGAGATCAACCGATAGTGGATTTTTCCAATACTGATAGCTAGTTTGGACCACACTGGCCGATACCGATTTATAAACCAATAGTTTTTAAAATGAATACTGAACAAAATGGATACTGAATGAGAGCAGCGGTCTGCGGTCGCGCTGTGGGTTCCCGGGTTTGTGTCCATTCTCGGACCATTCCATGTATTTCAACTGTAGAAAAGGTTGTTCCGAGCCGAAACTGACTTCTTCCATATTTGTCGACCAATATACAGAAAACTACATCAGTATATCATCATAAACACAAACTTTTTTGTCTTACATGAATGTAAACAGATGAGAAAGAAAACACACACGTACAGTATTTTTGTTTAAAGAGACAACAGCCTAATAAACGCGCTGTCATTAATGTTAATCAAAGAACAAAAGAAACAAAAGAAAATCATTCACTGATCTCGACTGAATATATTTAATAACTTTAATTGATTATTCTTTATTTTATTTGTAAAAAGAAAACTATGCAGTGTTTTTAAACTTTTAATTACAGTTTCTGTACCTGAAATTTTGTTTAGTTGTATTTAGGATATTGCTAATTGATTTGTTTGTTTATGTCTTACTACTGACTGGTTACTTGTCTTTAACACTTTAATATTTTTATTAATTAATTGTTTTTGCTATGGCATTTTTTTTTTTTTTAAGCACAGGCAAAATTCCTTCTTGTTTTGTAAGCTGCTGATTTTTGCTCATGTTATTCAGCTGTAACAGAATGCTTTGTAAAAAGACAGAAACATGTTTGACATCTAAATGTTTGACTCAATTTTTTTATATTGGATTTTTTATCTTATTGGAATCGAAACTAGGAATCGATAAGCAGAATCGATAAAATCGATAAAATTGGAATCAATAAAATTCAAACGATACCCAACCCTACACACCGAACGCATCACATTTTATTTGCTGCTATTTTAGAACAGTGCATGATTATCTAATCATGCGCAGCGTCTTTGAGAAGTGACAGTTATCACACACACCGGATGCGTCACATTCAATTCAAGCAGCTGTCTAAAACTGTTTATTTAATCACCAAACGGACATAAGATTGCTTCAGGAATGAACTATGTGGCATATGTGTTTAAAGTTCAGTGTTAAAAAAAAAAAGAGCAAACGGAAAGAAAACGCGCAATCTGTATTACAGATTCTATATGAAGCATACAGACTGTATTAGAGCCACAGAAAGACCAACGTTTTTGGTGTAAAATGCACAATACATAATTCATAGCCTAGGGTGAAGTCATTATGTAAATTTACAATGATTTGAGATTAATATAATGTTATTTAATAGAAAACTATGTGAACGGCTGCATTTAAACTCGCGTTTGAAGTTTCCCACTCTGTGCAGCGCACAGTGTCACATGGCAAAACAAACGCAACACGGAAAAATATCTCCATGGATTTTGCAGATAACCGATAGTTCTACAAATCAACTATCGGTGCCGATTAACCAGCAAAACCAATGAATCGGTCGACCTCTGTTATAACAATGTGCATTATACAATACTCATCAAATAATAAAGAACTCTTTTCATGTCCCTTGACTCAGATTAAAAAGTAATCACGGCCAACAAAATAACTTGTTGCTGGCCTTCAGTTTAGGTGTAGGTCTTCCTTTCTCAGTTGTAGGTCTTCATTTCTCAGTTATTCTCTTTTTTTCTGCAAAATAGCACCTTAAAAAAGCATTTTAGTAGACTGGCAACCAGGTCTGTAGGCTGTATTTTCTTTTCATTGAATTTCACTTTCGTACTTTGGAAATCCCTGACTAAAAGGGCAGTCTAACGCTGGGGGTAGCACTTGGCACGTCTCTAGACCCAGAGGGTGTGCTGTCATTGAATGTCAAAATTTGATTGGCTGATGATTCTGTCACTAATGCTCGTAACAAATCAGATGTGACTTCTTTCATCAAAAGGGTAGCACAATCTGTAGTGCTGGCCATAGACTTTTTGTAATGTAGGATATTCTAGGTCAACCTCAACTAAACTAATCACAAGCAATTTGTGAACATTACTCAAATGTAAATGATAACTAAATAGTCTTTAAAAGCTTTTTTCACACAATTTTGTTTTTTATAGGGTCAGCAGAGCCCTGCTCACCCTGACGGCCCACTGCTGCTGTCAGACAACATCTTAAAGATGCTATAAACTGCAGGACCAGTAAGTACAATCTTGGACATACACAACTGTTTCATAAGTTTGGGAAGGTATGGTTTTTTGTGTTTTTGAAAGTCTTTTATGGCAACCACAGTTTAATATATGAAATGAATACAGTTCACTACAGTTTAAAATAATAGCTTTCTATTTGAATATATTTAGAGAAGTCATTTATTCCTGTGATGGTAAAGCTGGATTTTCAGCATCATTACTCCAGTCTTCAGTGTCACATGATCTTCAGAAATCATTCTTATATTCTGATTTGCTTCTGAAGAAACATTTCTGACTATTATCAGTGTTGAAAACCGCTGTGTTCCTTCATTTTTTCAGGATTCTTTGATGAATAAAGTTTTAAAACAGTACAGTGTTAGAAACAGAAATGTTGAATACTGATATTTGAAATCCTTTAAATAATAAAAGATACGAGTGTGAAATTAGAACCGCCAGTAGGTTTAAGCAAGTCTCTGTTAATAAATGAAACGAATAATTTAAACGACTCAACTGAATCAATTAATCGTTTTATGTTAAAAAAGCTCCAGTCTCTTTCTTATTGAAGTGTTGGGCAAAAAATCTAGACATTTGTAATATCTGGAAAAAGGAGCTGTTTGTGTGAATTTTTTTTCTGAATTATATGAAACGATATATATGCATTTAGAATGATCATATATATATATATTATCAAAAACAGAAAAATCATCAAGAGTTTGTTAGATTTTAATTGCCACAATATAAAGTGAAATGTGCAGTGGTTAACTGAGCTGAAATTCAAGGCAAGACTCAGCTGTATAACAGCATGTTCCTAAGTAATTTGAAAGTCATGAAGAGTAAATGGATTTGAGAATGTGTGTAACGATCTTTTTAAAAGTTTTACTAAATTAAGTATAGGTCTTATTCATTCAATCAAGTGGATTATATTTTGTTGAATGCTTTAGGTGTAAATATCAGCAATTAATGCTAGAGAAGCCCAAATGATCCGTTAATGTAAATGTAATTGCTGCCATTAACACTAGTAAGTGGTGGCATTTTTCCTTAAGCACATTTATTTTTATGTATAGAGACAAAGGAAGGTTTTCTTTTTTTTTTTTTCTTTTTTTTTTTTTTTTTGCTAAAGAAGCATTGGAATAATTAATAATTGTTTCAATTAGTGAGGTTTAAATATTCTCCCAGTAATTGTCCCTTCATGAAAATGTTAGAATTAAGTTTCGAATTACACATTTTAAGTGTATCTCTCTCTCTCTCTCTCGCTCTGTCTTTCGCTCCTCTCTCTCTCACTTCCGGTGTGATTGTTGGGCGTGCGCGTGGCAGAGTGGTGCGGGTGTGAATTGGAGACTGTGAGTGAATCTCTTTTTTTTTCCTTGCTTTGGGCTACTGTTATTTAATTGTTGGTGATTTATTTTCTTTTTGTTGGGCCGCGTGCTGCCGTGTTTCTTTTAGCGGCCAGTATGACGGCCCCACGGTCGCAGTTTTTGAGTAAACTCACGCGGCGCCACGGTGTTAAAGTGGCGTCCGCGGTGAGCGTGGAAGACTGTTGTCTAGCTGTAGGAGAAGTTATAGGACATGAGAACATCATGTCAGCTTCTAAAATGAATAGTGCTATAGTTATTTTTCTTAACTCTGTAGAAAAAGCAAATGAGTTGGTTGAGACTGGAATTGTTGTTGACAATCTTTTTACTCCAGTCCTTCCACTTTCCATACCGTCCAAAAAAGTGCTGCTGTCAAATGTTCCCCCTTTCATAAGTGATGAAACATTAGTGAGAATTATGTCTCGATATGGCAAATTGGTGTCACCTATTAAGATGATACCAATTGGTTGCGGTTCGCCTCTCTTAAAACATGTGGTGTCGTTTAGACGTTTCGTTTACATGATTTTAAAAGATGACGAAGAGCTCGATCTATCACTGCATCTTAAAGCCGATGATTTTGACTATGTTATCTATGTTACAACGGACAAAATGAAATGTTTTAATTGCGGGGAGACAAGTCACTTGGTCCGCGCTTGCCCTGTTAAAAATAAAGTAAACAACTCAGCGAATGATGTTACAGCAGGCGAGCCTGTTGAGGCTGGGCCGCCTGTGGCAGAAACAGGTGCAGTGGAGGAGAAAACTATTGTGGATTCGTCTGAGAGTGAGGGCGCAGCGAATGTGATTCAGGAAACTGATCCCAAAGATTTGGTTGATGTAAATGCATCGGCCACTGCGAGTGCTGAAAGCTTGAATGTTCAGTCTCGTAAGTCTGCTTTTAAGACGGACAAGAGACAAAGCGATAGCGCGGTCAACGTTTGTCAGCCCGTTTTGGTTGGTGATGTCATTGAAATGGAGACGGGCCAAAGTGAATTCAAAGTTCCATCTAAAAGAAAAAAATCTGTTGAGTTTCAAGCCGTTAAGGCTAAGAAAGTAGATGTAGAGGAGGTTTATGGTGAAGACGAAATAGAAAGTGGCAGTGAATCTTCCGATTCCAGCGTCAGTTTATCTCAGAGTGATTTTTCTAGCCAAAGTTATGAAGTGGATGACATTAAGCTTTTTCTCAGAGCCACCAAAAATAAGAGAGGGGTGCGTGTTGATGAGTATTTTCCTGACATTAAGCAGTTTGTTGGTAAAACTAAGTCTTTTATGTCGGAGGGGTTGTTTACCAACAAAGAGGTGTATCGTTTAAAGAAGATAGTGAGAAAATTCACTTCTGATGATGCCAATGAAGAGTCTGAGAAAGCCTAACAGCTTCGTTATTGATGTTGGTGTGTGTGGAGTGCTGCTATGTTTCTTGTTTTCATCTTTATCTTCTTTTCATCTTTATCTTCTTTTCTAAAGATGAGTGAAGTAAATATTGCAACGCTGAATGTAAATGGTGCAAGAGAAATGAAAAAAAGAGCAGAAATATTTGAGGTAGTTAAACAGAGGAGAATTGATGTTGTTATGCTGCAAGAAACACACAGCGACCTAAAGAATGCTGCTGATTGGGCAGGGGAGTGGGGGGGGGGGGGTCTCAGTTTTGAGCCACAAAACCTCACTTAGTGGAGGGGTGGCCATTCTTTTTGCTAAAACTTTCAGTCCACATTCTTATCAGGTTGAGGAAATAGTTAAAGGTAGGCTTTTAAAAGTAAGAGCTACTTTTGAACAGTTTGTTTTAGTTTTTATTTGTGTGTATATTCCAACTTCAGCAGTAGAAAGAATTGTGTTTCTGAATACATTGTGCTCTGTTTTACAAAAATGCTGTGGGGATGAACATTTGTTCTTGGGTGGTGATTTTAATTGTACGTTGTCAAATTTGGACAGGAATCACATTGAACCACATTTACCCTCTCGAAATTTATTAACCCAGCTTGTTAAGACACACGATTTGTGTGACATCTGGAGACAATTTCACGAGAAACAAAGACAATATACTTGGACTCATGTTTGTGACAGTGTGATTTCTCTGGCTAGACTTGATCGATTTTATGTTTTTAAGCATCATTGTAATATTGTAAGAAGATGTTTAATTACACCACTCAGTTTCTCTGATCACAGTATGGTGCAGTGTTCTGTGTTTCTAAATTCTATTAAACCAAGGAGTGCATACTGGCAGCTGAACACCAATTTGTTAAGTGACAAATATTTTAAGAGCACGTTTAAATTGTTTTGGGATGATTTCAGAACTACAAAGAGTTCTTTTAAATCTTTACGGCAGTGGTGGGATTTTGGAAAAGCCCAAATAAAACAATTTTGTTTACAATACACTCAAAACGTCACTAGAGAGATAACTTTGAGTATGAACACCTTGGAGGCTGATATTTTAAAACTTCAAGAAATGGCTGAGACAACCGGTGCCCGAAGTTATTTGTACTCTCTTTTAAATAAAAAAGACACTGTTGGCTGATTTGCTGGGTAGCAAAACACAGGGGGCCCTGGTCAGGTCTCGGTTCCAGAGTTTGGACCAGATGGATGCTCCATCAAAGTTCTTTTTCAACTTGGAGAAGAAGAATGGGCAGAGCAGGGCCATCCATGCCTTGCGCTCTGAATCTGGGGGTTTATTAACTGACCCTGCTGATATTCGCAAGAGAGCAGTTACTTTTTATGAGAACTTGTATAGGAATGAACTTGGAGCCAGATACAGGGGTGAAAGTGAGTTTTTTGATGACTTACCCCAGGTATCAGAGGAAGCCAACACTGAAATCTCGGGTGCCTTGAGCACAGGAGAGCTATATAAGGCTCTCCAAAAAATGGAGTCTGGAAAAGCACCGGGAATTGATGGTTTGCCGGTTGATTTTTACAAATCTTTCTGGTCAGATCTGAAAGAGGACCTTTTGTAGGTGTTGAATGAAAGCCTGGCTGAAGGTCAGCTGCCTGTGAGCTGCCGTAGAGCAGTACTAACCCTCCTGCCTAAGAAGGGCGACCTTACAGAGATTAAGTGTTGGCGGCCAGTATCATTACTCTGTAGTGATTATAAACTGCTCTCTAAAACTTTGGCCAACAGGCTAGCAGGAGTGATGGATAGTGTCATCCATCCTGACCAGACTTACTGTGTTCCCCGTAGATCAGTATTTGATAATATTTCATTGGTTCGTGATGTTTTGGAAGTCTCCAAGTTGTTAAATTTAGACTGTGGGTTAATCTCTTTAGACCAAGAGAAAGCTTTTGATCGTGTTGAGCATTGCTACTTGTGGAGGGTTTTAGAGGCTTTTGGGTTTTGTCAGAATTTTATAAATTGTATTAAAGTTCTTTATAGTGACGTTCAGAGTATTCTTAAGGTGAACGGTGGTTTATGTGCTCCTTTTAGTGTTCATAGAGGTATTAGACAGGGGTGTTCGTTGTCTGGTATGCTTTATTCTTTGGCAATAGAACCACTCTTACAGCAAATAAGAGCCAAACTCCATGGTATATGTTTGCCAAACTGTAAGAAAAATCTTATATTGTCAGCATATGCTGATGATGTAATAGTTATGATTACCAGGCAAAGTGATATTCAGGTCCTGTTAAGATTACTTAAAACATTTAAAGGTTTATCTTCTGCAAGAATAAACTGGGGTAAAAGTGAGTCTTTATTGATAGGTAAGTGGGCAGATGGGAAACCAGAACTTCCCGAAGGGTTAAGTTGGGGAAAATTTGGTTTTAAATACTTGGGAGTGTTTTTGGGTGATGAGTCTACAGTACAGAAAAATTGGGAAGGAGTCATTGAAAAAGTGAAAGGTCGTCTAAATAAATGGAAATGTTTAGTGCCGAAGATGTCGTACAGAGGTCGTATTTTAATTATTAATAATTTGGTTGCATCTTCATTGTGGCACAGGTTTGCCTGTGTTGACCCTCCCTTACAACTGTTAACCAAAATCCAGGCTATTTTGATAGATTTTTTCTGGGATAAATTGCATTGGGTCCCACAGAATGTGCTATTCTTGCCAAAAGAAGAGGGTGGACATGGGTTAATACACCTTCAAAGTAGGATAGCAACCTTTCGTTTGCAGTTTGTACAGAAACTATTAGTTGGTTCAGTTGATTTTAAATGGTGTGCTGTTACATACGTAATTTTACAAAACCTTGAGGGTTTAGGACTGGATAGAACTCTTTTTCTAATGGATCCATTGAAACTGAATACTTCTAGCCTGCCAGTGTTTTATAGAAATATTTTTAAAGTTTGGAGTCTTTTCTTTTTTAAAAAAGCAGAAGGTCCACCATCTCTTCATTGGCTACTGGAAGAACCTCTAATGTGTGGAGCACGTCTGGATTTGTCTGTCAGTGGACTTTTCCCAGGACTTAGTAAGACACTCATTAATAGTAAAGTCACCAAATTGGGACAGCTATTGGAAATAGCTGGACGTGATTTTAAGAATGAGGAGGGAACGGCTCAACGTTTGGGATTTAGATCAATGCGTCTGATTGCACAGCTTTTAGAGAAATGGTCAACAACTCTTAATGCTACAGAAAGGACTCTGCTGACTGAGTATGGTGATGGCCTCTGCAACCCAAATCCTAAAGACTCTTTTCCTTGTTTGTTTTTTTCTTTGAATTTAGAAGGGTTTTCTGGTGTCTTTTTTTGAAGTTGTTGACTCCATGTGTGTAGATTTCTTTTCATGCACTGGGAAAGTTCTGTATAAATGTTGTGTAATTAATTTTAACAAAAAAATGTTAAATGAGAGAACTGATACTCCATGGCGTGCTTTTTTTAAGTTGAGTATGGATAAGAAGCCTGAGTGGAGAGCACTATATAAACCACCGTTGACCAAAAAAACAGGTGATTTGCAGTGGAGAATTCTTCACGGTGCTGTCGCTGTCAATGCTTTTACTTCAATTATAAATCCTGAGATTAATGTGGGTTGTCCTTTTTGCACGGAGAGAGAGACTATCTTTCATACATTTGTGAATTGTGCTAGATTGGAATCTTTATTTTTGTGTTTAGGCAGTATTTTTAAGAATTGTAATGAATCTTTTTCTATGGTGCTATTTGTTTTTGGTTGTAAATATGTAAGGAAGAAAAGGTTTATTTGTCAATTGCTGAATTTTATTTTAGGCCAGGCAAAACTGGCCATCTATGTAAGTAGAAAGAAAAAGATGGAACAAAATTTGGAACCAAATGTGGTTACATTGTTTTCAAACATGGTACAAGCAAGGATACTGATAGATTTTAGATACTATAAACATATGGATGATCTTGCTGCTTTTGAGGAAATTTGGTGTTACAATGAAGCTTTGTGCTCTGTTTTTGAAGGTGATTTGGTTTTTACACGTTTGTGAGGTTTTTTTTTTTTTTTTTTTTTTTTTTTTTTTTTATATATAAATGAATATTGTAATTTAATTGTGTGGTAAATTATATTTGTAATAAAAGGATGTTAAAATTCAATTCAAATTCTCTCTCTCTCTCTCTCTCTCTCTCTCTCTCTCTCTCTCTCTCTCTCTCTCTCTCTCTCTCTCTATATATATATATATATATATATATAGAGAGAGAGAGAGAGAGAGAGAATTTGAATTGAATTTTAACATCCTTTTATTACAAATATAATTTACCACACAATTAAATTACAATATTCATTTATATATTAAAAAAAAAAAAAAAAAAAAAAACCTATATATAGAGAGAGAGAGAGAGAGAGAGAGAGAGAGAGAGAGACACACACACACACCTATAATGTGCTGTATGAATGCTAACATGTAACACATCAATCTAGTAGGTGTACTTAGACAACATTTTATTTGTTTGTTTGTTTACAGAAAAGAAGCAAAGGGGAAAAACATTAAAAAGGGATCAAAGATAAATAAATACATAACAAATATTGTTAGGTAAAATTTCGCTATTAAATAACAGTTGTAGATGACAAAAAAATACAATAATTAATAATAATAATAATAATAATAATAATAATGATGCATAATAGAAGGAGGATGAGATATTTTGAGAAATAGGGCATGTGCGGGACTACCCACTTTTGATGACGTCATGCTTTAGGTAAAAAGCCGGTTTCAGCAGCTTTGCGGTGCAGTGTTTCGCTATCTTTCTCAAATAGAAAGAAGTTACTCTGAGAGGACTATTGCTTCTGCTACTGCATCTACCCAGGACATTTCAACAGTTTTCAGTAGGGTAAGTGGGAAACTGATTTTTTTTTTTAAAGGCATATTTGAAAAATTTTAATCAAAAAGTTTTGGAAATCGGTTGAGTGAATATAATTTGACAAAATAACCACTAGAACAATTACAATAATAGTAAAAAAAAAAACCTCTCAGTGGCAGCAACAATATAAATGTGAATTTTAAAGGTAAAGTGTGGATTGCAGTATATAGTTAAACCTAAGTTTATGTTTTACAGTGTTGTGCTTTACTGAAAATTATACACAATGTATCTGAGTTTATGAATGTTAGTTATAGTCGTGCAAATTAAGCATTGTTTAAACGCTTGTCTTTGTTCAATGACTGCGTTAGCTCAAAAAAATATTTATTATGATAAATTATGATTTGCTCTACTTAAATGTAATAATAATTTGTAGGCCATTTTGTAGCAGACTGCGGAAATGTTGTATCCGCGTTTGTAACTGTGAAAAAAAGACAATAGATTATAAAATATAAATATGCATAAAAAATAAGTTAGTAAGGCTATTTTCAAGAAGAAAAAAATCTACAAGAAATAATTTGATTTTTACTGCATATGAGGGTGTAATGTGCTGTTGTCAGTTAAGTTAAATTACAAGAGACACCGCGATTTTAAATCATTTTATGAGTAATTTAAAAGGTCATGTTTCAGATAAGAAAAACTAAATGAAAACCCATGTGAGATAACTAATCAAGACATGCAAAGTAAATGGTTTTGACAATAGAAACAAAATTTTATTTTATTGCATCATTTGTGTGTGTGTGATATTGGCCAAAATGTATGGCGTTTTGAGCACAGAGAACTATATTTTGCAAGTACATTACATTATATTTCTATATAAAGGAAATTAAAAATTTAAAAAAAAAAAAAAAAAAAAACATTCGATTGAGCAAAAAAAAATCACGATTTCGTGCTCAATAAATGTATTTGCTTATTTCCTATTATCCATATTAATGTGCAGTAATAACCCATCTCAAGCAGTTTACTCAAGTTCTCTCACACAAACTCATTTTAATTTTTTTTTTCGTTTTCCGTTTAGTTTAACAAAAGGAAAATGAGCTTTTCGCTGATATCTCATTTTGTTGTTTGGGGTTTACAAATCGGTTAATGGCTTCAATATTTCATTCGCACTTGTGGGCGGTGCTGAAACACTGCTTTCATCTGATTGGTCAAATTGTTTCACCTTCAGCACGTCTTTTCATTCTTTCAGAGTAAGAGTCTGTAGGAGTGCGGCACTGTACAACCCGGGATCACGACAAGACGTGAAATAATCACGTTGGTCCACTTTAGAAAACGTGTAGATGTCACAGTTTAACAACCTCAGACGTGAATCTTACACGTTTGCGTTAACACGTTCCCGTGGAGAAATACCCGGGTCCGTGTACGTTTTGATAGTTTGTTTTCCAATTTGAAATGAAATAAGCAGAAACGAGAAAACGGCCCCTTTTTTTGAAAAAAACGAAAAACGAGATTTCGGCTTGATTTTTCGTTTTTTAGTTCAGAGACATAAAACGAATAAATGACTTCAAAATTCGTTTTCCACATGTGGGCGGTCCTAAGACGCCCCCTTCCGCCGATTGGTCAAGCAAATCTGAGCATGTTACGTCATCTGTTGTCGCTCAGGTCTGTTCAACAAAATAATAGTCCTCTAACGTTACTATGGCTACCGATTCTTAAACTGTGCAGGGCAGGTCCTCTTGGGCTTTCTTCTGTGCAACTTTACGCGTTTCACAGAAATCTTTACATCAGAAATATTAAATATTAGTCTGCCACCAGCCCGTTTTAATTAGCGGTGCGGAGTTAAATCTGTGTGGTGAAGCTGCGCTAGACAGCGCCAAGCGGGAGAGGATCAATGACCAGTGTTCGGTCAGCAGTCAGAACTTGGGTACCGATGATGATGAAATACATTTTTACTGAAAATGACCCGCGAGTATGATTGACAGGACGATAGCGGAGACAATTAGAAGCGCAATATAACGTCTGTAAAAAAAATAAAAAATAAATAAATAAATAAATAAATATATATATATATATATATATATATATATATATATATATATATATATATATATATATATAAGGGGGCGTCACTTATATATATATTCATATAAGTGACTTTGTCTTTGTTTTTAATAAAATAATTGTGAACCACAAACCGAGCATTCGTTTTAAAGGGCGATTTCCAAATATATTTTATTTATTTGTTATAATATGGGTATTTTATGTCACCCGTCTTATCTTAGTTTGATTATAGTAGGCTATACGCGATTTTTTTTTATTATTGTACTATTTTACTGTTGTTTTTTAATTAATAATATATCATAACAACTTAAAAAGATCAAAATCTGCAGAAGATATTAACAAATAACATTGGTGTTGTCATAAGGCAAAATAGGCAAAACACATCTGCTTTACAGTGTGATGGAAATAAACTTTTCTTAAAGCGTGTTGTATGTCACCACAGCTTTATTGGCACCCTTCTATATGTGTTGTATACTGTAATAGACAATTATCCTGCAAAATGATGAGGTTTGAAAAAAAAAAAAAAAAAGCATTGCGAGCAAATGTCGAATTGTGTATTGAAATTTAAATCAACAACGTAAGAGGCTTCAGGCTGTCTGATGAACTCTGTATGAACAAACACCCAGCTTTGCAGTATAGGTGGCACAGAAACAGCATCTGACCTGGCATTTAGATGTACTTTACACACTGTCTATTGCAGCTCAAAAGAGGCACTGTGAATTTACATTGCAATTTCATTCTAAGAGGCTATTAAATGTGAAGTGACAACATTAAACACTACTTTTAATATATATATAAAAAGGCTCACAATAAGCAGATTATTAATTATTAATTATTTTATGAATTATTTTGATAGTGTCAGATGAGACCATCCTGGGGCTTGTACAATATCATACAAGTGTTTAACTGGATTATTAAGACTGTGATGTGCGACTGTGTTTAGGGATCATTTTAAAGACTTTGACCCCGTCCAGATACCCACACTTGCAGTCTTGGCCGCTTGAGAGTGTGTGTACATGACAGTGTGTGAACGAGACTGTCCCCGGTCTTAATAATGCCAAAGCACAGCATCCTTAACACACACTAAACCTCTCCAATACTGCTTCAGAGCGCTATACAAAGCTTAGTGTATCCCATCATGCATCATGTTTTGGAATAAATCGTCAGACTTTTTGCCGAGATCTCACAAGAGGTCACGGAAAGCTGTCCAATGTACAGTATGTGAAATATTGATAATTAGATATTAAAAATCTCTGTAAACACATAAGTGTCCCATAAGGCAGTGGCTCCCAATCCTGGTCCTGGAGAAGCCCAACACTACACATTTGAGATGTCTCCCTGATCAAACACACCTGATTCAACTCATCAGCTCATCAGTGAAGACTCCAAGGCAGATAAAAGAGACACCAAAACCGTGCAGTGCTGGGGTTCTCCAGGATCAGGATTGGGAAACACAGTCATCAGGTCATGAAAAGTTCAACACACACTTGTGGTTATCATGCTCACTCGAACACTAGGCCAAATACAGGAAAGACGTCAAATAAGTAATCAAGTGGTCAAGTGCAAAGATGGCAAGTGTGGGTATTTGGACAGTGCAACAGTTTAAGAAACAACAAATGCTGTACAAATTATAACAGCAGGAATGTTTGATAAAAGGGACAAACTATCACAGACTTACTGCTGCAAATATCTGCCTCCGCAGCTTTCTGTCTTCTCCATTTCTGAAGGAATCCCTCTCCAGAAACACCACTGGGCTTCCTTTACGTCTTTTCAGCTAAAAATAAAAATAATAAAAAAGGGGAGAGAAAATAAAATTTTATTATATACAGAATGTTAATAATGATCTGTGAGCAAAATATTTAGATATAATAAATATATAAATGTATATATATATATATATATATATATATATATATATATATATATATATATATATATATATATATATATATATATATATATAAACTGATATGAATAAACTGCAAGATGGAAAAATACATGTTTTATTATTTATTTATTTATTAAATTGATTTATTTTATTATTTTATTTTATTTTTAGATTTACATTAAAAGGTATTAAAAGCATGGTACAGAACATGTGATTACTGTGATATCTGTCATATAAAAGCACATAAAAACACTAACATTACAGTGATACAAACATAGCTGGTTTGGTGATTATTTTATTGTTGTACTGATTATTAATATACCATAGTAAAACTACAGTTATAGTTACTAATGTCCCGTTTAATGTGTTTTAACTTCACATTTCATTTATTACTATTGTAAGTGTCGTGATTACCATATGATTTTACTACAAATACAACTTACATCATTGATCCTGAAATTAATAAATAATAATTAATAATTAATATAAAACGGATCGAATGTCTATGGCACGTCACGTGACAGATAGAGTTTAGCCAGACTAATTAGCAGCTGTGTTCATTTATTTAAACGCAATGAAACTCAAAGACAGCCGCGGATGACCGATAAAATACAGCGATTAAACATATGGCACTAATCTGATTAATAAAGAAGACAGAATACATTTTAAAAAGGCATTAAAAGAGCGTATTTACGACTACTCACCCAAACTGTGGAACTGTCACTGATAGCAAGTATCGCGATGTGTGCTGAATGAGACTTCTTGAACGTGATTTCATAGCGATAAACATCTCATGCCCTCTTGTCGAATTCTGACGCCAAAAGTTTCCCACTGAAAGCAATGAAGGTCGCAGTGCTTCGATATTCGACGCCGAGAGGCACATTTGGCGTCATAAACGTGACGCTAGGGGCGCTTGACCATGCTTCGGTTTTTGACGCCTTTGGAGTGAGAATGGGTTGGAAATACAGTTTGTACTTAAAAGAGTGACGAAGGCGTTCCACAAGCAGGGCCATTCGGTTAACGAAGGTTTCCGCTGAAACCCCACTAGCAACATCATTTGTTCCAATGTGAATGATTAACAAGGCATCCCCGTTTACTCTTCTCAGATGATAAACGTGCTGTTTTGCTGAACGGACCAAAGTAGTTCCCGGATGAACCCAACAATATGCGCCCTCACAGTATTGGTCCAAACCACGGCACATGGAATGCGTCAAGAAGCAAACATTCAGACCTGCAAGAATCAAAACCATTGTCACAACTAAATAATCCATGCGGCAAAAAAAAAGAACATTTATTTAGTCAACAAATATACCTTTAGGTACAACGAAGTCTTTCTTCCCAAACCTGGAAACAACCATATTGCTTTCTGTGCCAACAAAATAAATAAAATATAAAGATTAATAACTTACACTCTGTACACATACAATAAAAACATTGTTCCGCTCTAAAAGCAAAAATACATCTCACCACTTTTCTCCATTTTACAATGACTTCAACAAACAGTCCTACTGAGTGCCAGAACCACTCAGCAGTTTAAATAAAGGGTTACATTGATGTCACTTACCCTCCGAAACACGCCCCCTCACCTGGCAAAATAACCTGTCCTGCTGAACCCCTCAGTTGCTCCCAGGGCGCAGGATCTATAGCTGCCCACTGCTCTGTGTGTGTGTTCACGGTGTCTTCCCTTCTTACTACTGTGTGTAGCTACTTGGATAAGTTAAATGCAGACCAATTCCGAGTATGGGTATGATTTTACCACAAAATTCAACATATTGACATTATAGCTACAAAATCGCATGTTTCAGTGCTTAAAGTCCATTTATTTCTTTCCATAGCTCTCACCAATCTATAAAAAATGTAGCTACCTCAGATTTTTTGGCTTTAAATAATACTAACACAATTCTTTATAGATCACTAAATATTTTTTATAACTATTGTATATCATTTTAATTAATAAATATATAGTTTAAATAAATTAATGATAAAATTTTGACCACATTCCACAAACATATTAGATATAGCCTACTTTTATTAATTAAAAAAACAAACCATTATTTTTTTTTACTTTTAGCATAGTAATGAATATACAACACCTTATACATTTCTATAAAAAAAACAACAGACACCTCTGTCACTGACTTTAATTGATTAAATCATACACACAACACATTCTTAAATAACCTTATACTGAAAACACTTTTATCCTACAATATTTTTAATTCACACCAACAAACACTAAAACACAAATATAATAAAATATATATAAATAAATATATAAAACTTTCAACAATTATAGTCAATTTTGACTGTACTTAAACCATAAATGTTTGAGTTCAAATTCTTAAATTAAATTAATAAATAATATTTTACACTTCTACCATCCAATTACAAATCAATCTTCACAAAAAATATCCATAATAAGATTGTTCTATAATGCAAAACTTACACGCAAAACTATTGACTCATTATTAGCCTACTAATCACATAATGAATTTTCACATATTCGTTTTCTAAATATTGCTCTTTTAGTTATACAGTACAGCCATATTGTGTCATTGTTATTTCCATACACTTTAAAGTCTATTAACAATGTCATATTTCACGTATTATATATATACACATATATATATATATATATTTAGTGGTGGGCCGTTATCGCCGTTAACGTGCTGCGTTAACGGGAGACTCTTATCGGGCGATTAAAAAAAAACAAAAAAACATCACCGTTAATCTATTCTCAGAGTTGGGTTGGGAGCTGGCTCTATACTAAGCAAGCTATGATGACTTTCACCTTGATATTTTATATAACTGACTCTGAGGACAGCCTAAAAAGATGCTCAGGACAGTTGACGGACCACTGCTGCGCATCGTCATGAAAGCTTATCTTTCTCACGTGTTGTTAAGCCTTACCGCTTGTCGATTTAAACATTAAAGCATCCAAAAACTAGATGCAGAAAAGCTGAACAGAGTAGCGAGAGAGAGAGCCGCGTATCACTGACAACGACACTGAACCGAGCTCTCTTCTGCGAAGTTCACCTCGAAGTTCCTCCTGCACCCGAACAAACAAATGCAAATCGCAGTTTGAACAAACAAAAAGATGTGAAAGAGCCCAATTCAACACCACTGTGTTCTGGGGTTCAGGGCTCGTGCAGAGAAAGGCGTCTCAAAACACTAGAACATCGAATTTGCTTATTTTTGCTATTGTGCCGACAAATACATACAAAATATGTCAAAATATCCACCTTGGAAATTATGCTCGAAAAAACTGTCAGTTATTTCTTAAGTGAAAGTAAACAGTTGAGGAAAAAAATGGGATGTGTATTACATATATTGGATGCGTTCATGGTCTCTTAAAGTGACTGCGCCTGATTTAGCTAGTGGCTGCTGTAATGTTAATCCAAGAAAATGAAAATGAAAATCACTCACTGCTCTTGACTGAATTTCTATGTAGTTTTTACAGTCAAACCAAAAATTATTCAGAAACCAGATATAACTTTTGATATATATATAGCAAAACTGTAATAATGTGAGAAATGTTGAAGGTGTCTGAATAAATGTAGGTTTGATTGTATATTTCATTTTTACATTGAAGACTATCCAGTGCTATTATTTGGTTTCTGTACCTTGACACCTACAAACTTGAAAAAAAAACTTAAACATTGGTGTGAAACAGGAGTAATGTTGTTTGCACCTTTTGCAATTTGGAATTAGTTTACAGCTTTTTCAAGCACTTTGTGATGCATTTTGGAAACAGGAGATGAGCCCCTTTTCTAATACACCACCTAGCTTGATAAACCCCTTCTCAAAGACTTACTGTTTGTCTATTTTATTTGGGTAACACATATTCTGAATGCCTTTGGCAGAATTCGAATGAGCCATTTTAATCTAGATTAATCTAGATTAATTTCAAGATCACAGTGAGATTAATCTAGATTAAAAAAAATTAATATATGCCCACCTCTAATATATATATATATATATATATATATATATATATATATATATATATATATATATATATATATATATATATATATTCATATAGGGACAATTATTGTGAGCATATTTAAATCTTACTAATTGAAACAATTATTTCAATGTTTCTTAAAAAAAAAAAAAAAAAAATACAAAACCTTCCTTTGTCTCTATACATAAAAATAAAAGTGCTTAAGAAAGAATGCCACCACTTACTAGTGTTAATGGCAGCAATTACATTTACATTAACCGATCATTTGGGCTTCTCTAGCATTGATTTCTGATATTTACACCTAAAGCATTCAACGAAATATAATCCACTTTAATGAATAAGACCCATACTTAATTTTGTAAAACTTTTAAAAAGATCGTTAAACACATTCTCAAATCCATTTACTCTTCATGACTGATTTAACAATGTTTTTTCCCCATCAAAACAATGGGCTTTCAAATTACTTAGGAACATGCTGTTATACAGCTGAGTCATGCCTTGAATTTCAACTCCTTACTAGTAACCCCCCTTTTTTGGCATGGAGACCGAAATTACATACCCAAAATAAAAAGGTTTCTGCTCATGATTCTTTCTCAGTAGATACATAATCAACCTTTGTTCACAAAGCTGACACTTTAAAGTTTACTGTTCAGGAATCAGAATCACTCAGACTGTTATGATAATAGAGATATATAAGCTCAAACATAAAAACAAAAATAAAAATATTAAAAACATATGTTTTAAATGTATTTAAAAAAATGTTGATGTAGGAAATGAGTTTGAAAACACAATGTAGCTAAGGCCACAAGTCTTCCAAAACTTCATAAAAAAATTCATAATCGAATCTGTAAAACTGTGAATTTTATTAAATATTTTCTAAGGCCATGTCATTTGTGTTTTTAGAGAAGGCTAATCAGATTGATTTATGGCCCTTGTCATCCCTGTAAGATCTCACATGTAAACACTGCTGTGTATTTTGTGTGTGTGTTGGCTTTGCAAAACTCCCCATTCATGATTGTATGGTTCTCACCAAACGAGTCTTTCACACCTCCGCCAGGTATGACACATTATCCGCATTCTTCTTTTATCATTCTTCTTTTGTTTTTATTCCACCTTTATTATCCTTGATTGTGGTTTTTCAGGCTTTACAAGGCAACAAAGCAGCGATCTCACTTCAGTCTCTCTTTGCATTTAGCCTAAAAATATTGTTGCCGTGGCAACATGTCAAACTGGAATACTTCTCAGGTGATTTTGAGGCAAATAACATACTTAGAATTTCACGAAACTCTGAACACACATCAGTATTTCTGATAGGAACTTAAATTGTGAATGGATTTTGGATAGCTTGAATGGTTTTGCCGTGGTGATTTTTTGAAATGACCTTAAAAAGGGAATCATTATTGTATTTTTAAATTGCAGCTTCCAAACACGTCAAAGATTTTTTTCATACAGATGAAAAAGTCATTCAACTAATATGCATAGTTTCACGACTTTACAACACTGTATGGATAACAGAAAATTAAAAAACTGTCAGACATCTCATCTCACTCTGTCCATCTGTTTGAGTATATGTGCTTCAGACTTCCATTGTCTGAGAGAAATAGCGCCCCTACAGGTTCAATTCCCGGACTTTTGTTTTAAGAGCTTTTTAAAATAAAACATTGACATAAACGCACACAATACACCCATTATAATACAACAAGAGCTAAATGCAGGTGTTTGTGACCCGTTTAAGTGTCCAAGACTATTTGAAAGCGCGACTGGCAGAATAACATGTATCTCTCGAGCTGCAGGATTCTGCCTTTCGTCGTACGAACGAACACATCACGGACAAGATTATTTCAAAATACATAATTGCTTGGCGAATATAAACGAAAACAGCCACATGAACATAAACTGTTGAGAAATAAATCTGAAGTGGATCTACTGGATTTTAATATTAAGTGACCGCATATACCAGCTGCTTCTGTATTCAATTTTAATCTACATATAAAAAAGGAAACTCATTCATCTTGGCTGCTTTTTTTATGTGTGTACGTATTTATTTATTTTTTGCTCTAACAAGAATTAATCTATATTTAATTAAATCAATCACATTTTATTTTACATTTGATTTGTCCATTTCTGCATCTAAACGCCTAAAAACCTAAAACATGCTCTATTATACTATTGTTAGCAATTTCTTTATCGTCCAATTTATTGGGTGTACACACTTTTATTTTCATAATAAAATAGTTTGTTAGATTATACACAGTTACAGTGGTCTATAATACATATTAACAGGTTTTATTCAAGCTGTATAGAATGATTGCAGTAGGCTAATTTTTTAAAATGTAAATAAAAAAAACATTAAAAAACATTGGAAAACAATAACTGTTGTACTTTTTTATACATTTTGTATAATTTCATAGTTTATGCATTATAGTTATAAAAACAAATAAATTTAGCCACTCACATAGAAATCTTAGGCCTTATCCTTTTCTGACAGTTTTAGGGATTTTTAAAAATCCTAAAAAACCTTATTTGTGCTGCAAATTATAATTTCAAACTCATTTGATACTGACCTCTAACATCCTGTGACAGCGATTTATTAAAGTAGCATAAAAAAAATACAATATTTATTTTACTATATCTTTAACATTTTTCATTCCAACTCTTCATAATGTTTTATATACGTATAAGTCATCATTTGAAGGAAGCACAGTAAGTTTCATAGCTTTATCATTTTCAAGAGCCAGCATAAAATTAAAACTATCATAACTTATAAATCAAGCTTGCAATTCTTAGTACCAATAATGGCCACCAGATGGAGATAGTTTGCATCATTTGTGAAGTTTCTCTTTTGCATCTATTTTTGATAATAATTGTAGATCATTGCACATTAATACATTGCACTGTCATGCTCATATTTGTATATAGTTTGCACTTTTTATAAAAAAAAAAAAAAAAAAATACTGCTGTTTCCAAAAATGTGTGAAGGTTATTGCAAATAAACATTAACATATAGTTGCACATGTGTCTGTGTTTGCTCCTTTGCATCTATTTATAATATACAATTCAAGACCATTGCACCTGTTTTTTAATCTTTTACTTTAAACAATTTGTGTATATAGTTTGAATCAATTATGTTGGTTCCAGCTGTATGCATATTTTATGGTTCAGGTTACAGTAAATTAAGATTTTACAGGTAATATATTTGTATAGTTTGCTCTTCTGCATTTATTTAATGTAAACAATTATAGACCATTGCACCTTTACATGATGTATT
>NC_068405.1:2148923-2178643 GCF_023724105.1 Carassius gibelio
ACCAAGTATTGTGTTCCTTCTTTCTGGTTTTCCAAGTGATGGTTGAGGGACAGAACACAGGGAATCACAGCACTTATGTTTACAACTTTCTCTCCCTGAGTGAGATCAGTGGCATCAGCAAAGGGCTTCAGAATGCGGACCAGTTCTTTAATCTGAGCCCACTCTCTTAGAGTGAACATAGTCTCTCTGTGCCCCTAACATCCAAGACCTTGCACAAAGTTTGGTAGTCACAGCTAAGCAAGGACTACAGCTGTCGGAAAGTCGAATTCCATCGAGTAACAACAGAAGCAGGAACTCCACCTTGGCCAAATTCTTTCTCAAATTCCTCCTTAAAAGATGTACTTGTCTGGAGCGGAGAACTGATCCGCGACGCTTTGGCCAAAGCTGAACCGACAGCCCTGGTCTCTTTAAGACCATCACCAACAACCAATAGTAGTGTGTGTGCGCAAAGCACTGTAGTCTATGCTGCCTTTGAAGATCAAGGTCTCATTCAGCCTCTCCTTCTCATCAACTGGAAGGGCATTCCAAAGTTCTGCATCATCGAGGCAGTCATCATCATCCTCATCTGCTTCAGCTGAACTGGGAAAATATGTGGTGAATGCCTTCTTCATATTTGGTGCATTGTCAATTTGGTGCAATTACAAGATCAATCTTTTGATTTTATACTGATCACATATTTGTTCAGACAGGGCATGTTACAATTAATGATCCTATAAGAAACTTATTGCTTCTGTAATGGCTTTTTGTCGAGGGTGGTTGAGTGGATATGTAGTAGTCTGGGGCGCAACGAACTGTGACATGGATGGCTGCTGTAGATTGCTGCAGCATATCTTGGATTTGAGATATTCATCATATCTGCATGCATTAAAGAAAAAAAACAATCGAAAAACTGTAAACATTAACGGTAAAAAATTAAAACCAATTTTTGTGTGCACAAACATTCTTAAATTTTTTTTAAATACTGTAATTTAAGGAAAATCTATTGTAAATATAAATTAATTTAAGTGATGATCATTTACTTATCTATGCACGTAAAGTGTGGTTCCAGCAGTCATTTTCATCCTTTAATCAAGCAAGTCACAAATCCTGAAAATTGTGACTCGAGTCAGACTCGAGTTAAGTCATGTGACTCGAATCCCCCGCCTCTATAATCTATACTACAGTATTCTTATACATATTCATCAAAAAATACATCCTCTTTGTTTATTTTTTTCTTTATATTTTCTTGCATGTTTTGTCTATTTTTACTGCTTTAGGAACACAAACATTAAATTAATCAGAATGTAGTGTTTCCATGTGTCTAAAAGACACAGCATGTGTACGTATATATAACGTCATGTGTCAGAAATCGTGTGTGTGTTTTCAGTGTGACATAAATATGTGTGAGTGTATGTGACAATTAGAGAGAAAGCATGTGAATATTAAACAGACAAAGACAGCAATAGACACACAGACTGTATATATACAAACAAAGGGAGAGGAAAGAATTTGTGTGACACAGAGAGATGTCAACGTAACACAGAGACCAAAAAGTGTTCAGTATGTAAGAAAGACAAAGAGACAGACCAAAAAACAATACTTGCATGACATTTGACATCATAAAACCACAAAAGATTAACACATTCAATAAATGTCCATTGACATTACTGATATTAAACCTGCTAGTTCTTCCTCAATCTGCATTGCAACTAACTCTTGGTCCACAACTGTTGCAGTTGTCACCTCATGCTAATTAAAAAGAAATTGCAGGTACTTGACCCTCTTTTAAGTCTTCAGTTCTCTCACCATTGAGACTGAAGCTACTTCTTGCTGTACAGAGCCTGTACCTGGTGCTTCTTCCTGAATAGACACTGTAGATGTATCAATTTCTGTTTTCTCTAGAGAAACAAGTTTTTTGTGTTTTTATTTAGCATTTTTCCATGCTCAACAGGTGCTCTTCCACATCTTGACTGTCTGCAAGTAAGTGTAGAAGTTTCTCATCATCCAAATACCGTTTTAGCACAAGTTTGACTTCATCTTCACCAAAACTGCCTGCTAGGGAGACTTTCCCTTTTGCTTTCATAGTTGTACACTTCTGCAAAAGTGCAAATCTATGACAGCAATGGAAATTTCCTTGTGGATTGAAATCCATTTACCAAGCCTGGCATTTTCTGCACTTTTGAGAAACGGTAATCTCAACAGCAATGATTTAACCATTGATTGTTTTCACCGCATCTTCTTCCACTGTGAAATCTTCATCATGACGAGGAAGTGAAATACCTTTCACCTCTTCAATCTCTGTACTACGTGAATTACTCAGTAAGAGGATTCCTGCATATTGCCTAATGGATACATTTCGGATGCAATAACTCTTTCGAATGAGTAGCTTGTCTACTAGGCTGTCCCACAACTGAATTTGTATGCATCCTGTTATGTCTTCAATATTTAACATGTCTGCATTTCAATGTATGCACCTATAACTTCCACTATTTCAGTTGCTGGTTTTATATGATTTACTCGAATCTCCAAACTGCCAATCTAAGAAAATTAACAAAAAAATTTTTTAAATTGCAATTAACCAATAATTTGTCATGTACAAACAACACGTGCGTAATGCACAATGTAAACATGAAAAGCTGTTAATGCTCACTTTTCTCCATGAATCGAAAAAAAAAATATATATATATATATATATATATATATATATATATATATATATACTTTAGATAAAAAAACATGTTACAATATCTCTGCATGTCTCTTAGAACATAAGCAACTATCTGTCAAGACTAATTTAATAATAATCTGTAACTACAAATATAATTTATAATAGACCTATGAATTTACATCTTTATTGTTGATTTGAATATCACACTTCAAAAAAAGACTAAAATAGAATGATTTACATAATTAAACATTTACTTTGAATACATTCAGTTCTTTTCAAA
The DNA here is from genome assembly GCF_023724105.1 of Carassius gibelio. Taxonomy (NCBI): domain Eukaryota; kingdom Metazoa; phylum Chordata; class Actinopteri; order Cypriniformes; family Cyprinidae; genus Carassius; species Carassius gibelio. The sequence goes on from NC_068405.1 coordinate 2,151,851, forward strand.
GGTCAATAAATCATTAATAAATATTTACCATGAACTTACTTTCCAAATAATAAATAATGTACTTTTGAAAATCAATTATTTATTTTAGAAAACTAAATATGAGAAGGTTAAATAAAGCTGTCAATATATCTGTGGAGAGAGGACCAGGCCTGGGTTTCATTTAGTTTTAGTTTTTGTCGTCCGTGAGGGACTGTCGCGCTGTCTTGTGTTTATTTTATAATTAAAGCTTGTTTTGATTGTCCGCCGGTTCCCGCCTCCTTCTTCCCACAAAAGAACATTGTTACAACAGAACATTGGTGCCAAAACCCGGGAGGAAGGAGGGACATGCTGCTGAAGATCCCTCACCAGCTGGGTGAACTTCTCCGCAGTGCCTGGCGGTGGCACTGGACAGCCCTCGGTGGACGGCACAACACTCCTCCGCTGCCCGGTGGACGGCGACGGCTCCTCCGGTTTTGTGCAGCCGGACTGCTCCCACCGATTCCATCAAGGATGGCAGAAGGCTCCTGCCCCCTGGCGAAAGGCGCCGACTCCTCTGTTTCCTCACGGACAGCAGCCGCCCCTTCACATCACGGGCGGCCGGCAGCGAGCTCGTCCATCCCCGGCAACTCACTCCAATCCACTGCCTCGAGCATCCCCCGCGCACGACTGCTACGCCTGCTCGATGGCACCGCGGGTTCACCCCAACGGTGAGCGATCTTCTGCAGCGCGTCCCCCCTTCCTCCCGGGTTTCGGCACCAATGTAACAATGTTCTTTGTGATGAGCCTAACATGCCAGACCACCAGCAGGGTCAAAGATAGTTTTTTCATGGGAAGAAGGAGGCGGGAACCGGCCGACAATCAAATAAGCTTTAATAATAAAATAAAGATAAAAATTGGAGATGTTTCTCAATTTCTCCTTTATTTTTTAATCCCTCAGATAGGGGATAGAATGCCAGAAATAAGTAAAGGAGATTAACTTTTGTCATTTTGGCTGCCAATTCAACAGCTATGTGAAAAATTAATGCAAAGACCAATATAAAGGACACCTAGTCAATAAATAACCATGCAGATCACGTTAGAGATGTTTGTAAAGGTCATGGACACTAGATAAAGGTGTGCCTTAAGTGCTCTAGTTATTGGCGATTCTTTTGTATGGAATATGTAAGATTGTTATTCATGTCGGCGCTAATGATGTTCGACTTCGCCAGTCTGAGATCACTAAAAATAACTTTAAAGAGGTGTGTGAACTTGCAAGCACGATGTCAGACACTGTAATATGCTCTGGTCCCCTCCCTGCTTACCGTGGTGACGAGATGCATAGCAGATTGTCATCACTCAATGGCTGGATGTCTAATGCTGTGTTCACACCAAACGCGAATAGAGTGTAAAATTTGCGTCTACCGCGTCTAGTTTGCCGGTTGATAATTTTCTGATCATTCGCGCGTGAAATTAACTTCACAACAGATGCAAATTCGCGTCATGGGGGGCTTCTGCCAGCTGAGTTCACGCAGCATTTTTTTAACCGCCATTTTAATTCGGATAATTTTCAAAATATTACTGTTATTGTGTCATGAAATGTAGTTTTAAAAGTATTTCAGGCGAGAATGTAGTTGTTTTACACTCAAATATGAGTTTATTTATAATGACAGTGACTATTTAAAAAATGTGTTTCACCGATCTCGGAGATGAGCTCCATGCGATCAGCGGGAGCTCCGTCATCATGTATCCGCCGAGAGCAGCCTCACCTTGGCTAGATCTTCTGACATTTGCCGCCGGCTCTGATGTCTCTTTAGTGATTCAAGATAAAATTTAATTTGTTTGGGGTAAATGAAACGTTTCTTATCTTTGGCCTTTATTCAATTTATCTATTAATATGTTTTATATATATTTATAGGTCCTTTTTTATTCCTGTCTCTATAGAAATATGAACTTTTGTCATATAGGCCCAGGTGACTGCTCACTGACAACATCAGTCGTTCCTCCTTGTTGAATGAGTGGAGAAATGTATTCCTGCACAACCAGAGGCTGCAGGAACATAATGTTGAATTAGTCACTCCTAGCAGGCTCCTGATTGGTTAACGCGGCGTGGATTGACGCCAAAGTTAAAATTTTTCAACTCAGGCGGCAGACCTGAATTCGCGTCAAACGCTAAATGCATAAAAAGCACAGTTTGCGCGAATGAGGTGAATTTGCGTCTTCCGCGCCGCACTTAATGCCCCATTCGCGCTGCGAAACCTCCAGACGCGCGTAAACGTGCCTTTGCATTGACTTACCATTGAAATCATTCGCGCCAGATGTTCTATTCGCGTTTGGTGTGAACACAGCATAAGTTGTGCCCGCAGAATAACATAGGTTTCATAGACAATTGGACAAGCTTTTGGGGCAGACCTGACCTGTTGAAAAGAGAGGGTCTTCATCTCTCCTGGGGTGGTGCCGCTCTTCTCTGTAAAATATGACATGTGAAAATTAAATATGAAGTATTTCATAAAAGTCATGAAATATGACTCTAATAGTCTAGAGTTTATACTTGACTAACTGGGGCCCATGTCAGTAAGCAGACAGACTGGCTAAACTGACCGTCTGCTAGCTGCCTCACATCACAGAGGTCAGTTAATTCTCAGCACATAGAGACTCTTTCACCTAGATCTCACACTATAGAGACTGTGTCTGTTCCCCGAACTAGAAAATACAAAAAACATCCAAACCAAGTTAAGATTAAAAATTTAATTGAGGTTCATCAAATAAAAAACAGATGCAATACGGATATAATAAAGATTGGCTTATTGAATATGAGATCCCTTTATACGAAAACACTTTTTGTAAACAATATGATCACTTATCATAATCTAGATGTGCTCTATTTGACAGAAACCTGGCTAAAACCTGAAGAATACATTATTATAAATGAGTCCACCCCCCAAGATTGTTATAAACATGAGCCCCATCTAAAAGACAAAGGGGGAGGTGTTGCTTCAATTCATAACAACGTTTTCAGGAGGGCAGGCTTCAAGTTTAACTCGTTTGAAGTAATGGTGCTTCATATAACATTATCCAGAGAAACAAATGTTAATGATAAATCCCTCCACAAACGTTAATGATAAATCCCTCCACAAATGTTAATGATTTTACATCCGATTTAGTTCTGGCTGCAGATAAAGTTTTAATAGTTGGTGATTTTAATATCCATGTTGATAATGAAAAAGATGCATTGCGATCAACATTTATAGACATTCTGAACTCTATTGGGGTTGGACAACACGTTTCAGGACCTACTCATTGTCGAAATCATACTCTAGATTTAATACTGTAACATAGAATTGATGTTGATAGGGTTGAAATTATGCAGCCAAGTGATGATATCTCAGATCATTATTTAGTTTTGTGCAAACTTCAGCCAAAATTGTAAATTCTACTTCTTGTTAAAAGTATGGTAGAACCATCACTTCTACCACAAAAGACTGCTTTTTAATGTACCTTCCTGATGTATCAGAAACTATGGACTCTCTTTTCTAGCATTTAAAATATAGTTGCTCCTTTACGCTTAAGGAAACCAGTATGACACCATGGTATAATGAGCATACTCGCATCCTAAAGAGAGCAGTCCGAAAAATGGAGTGCAGCTGGAGGAAAACAAAACTAGAGGTATTTCGTATTGCTTGGCGGGAAAGTAACCTATCCTACAGAAAAGCATTAAAAACTACTAGATCCGATTACTTTTCTTATCTTTTAGATGAAAACAACGAAAAATAAATCCTCAACAAGTGTTGAAATTTCCCATCACAGCATTAATGACTTTATGAACTTCTTTACTTCTACAATCGATACTATTAGAGATAAAATTGGAACCACTCAGCCGTCAGCCACAGTATCAAATTAGACAGTGCACTATAGAGACCCCCTGAGGAACAGTTCCACTCATTCTCTACTATAGGAGAAGAAGAATTGTATAAACTTGTTAAATCTTCTAAATAAACAACATGTATGTTAGACCCTATACCATCTAAGCTCCTAAAAGAGGTGCTTACAGAACCCATAGATCCTCTTCTGACTATTATTAATTCCTCACTGTCATTAGGATATGTCCCCAAAACCTTCAAACTGGCTGTTATTAAGCATCTCATCACAAAAACACAACTTGACCCCAGAGAACTTGTTAATTATAGACCAATCTCGAATCTCCCTTTTCTGTCCAAGATACTAGAAAAGGTGATATCCTCACAATTATATTCCTTCTTAGAGAAAAATGGTATACGTGAGGATTTCCAGTCAGGATTTAGATGGTATCATAGTACTGAGACCGCTCTACTTAAGAGTTACAAATTACCTGCTCTTATCATCTGATCATGGTTGTCTCTTTCTATTAGTTCTATTGGATCTTAGTGCTGCATTTGACACAATGGACAACAACATTCTTTTGCATAGACTTGAACACTTTGTTGGCATTAATGGAAGAGCATTAGCATGGTTCAAATTGTACTTATATGACCGCCATCAATTCAAGGCAGTGAATGAAGAGGTATCATATCGATCACAAGTGCAGTATGGAGTACCTCAAGGCTCAGTACTATATTTCTTTGCGACCCGGTGAAACACACCAATTTGAAAAACGAATGGAATGCCTAGTTAATATAAAAACTGGATGACGAGTAATTTCTTACTGCTAAATTCTGAAAAAGGTGTTAATTATAGGACCTAACAACTCTGCATGTAATAACCTAGATCACTGTCTAAGACTTGATGGCTGCTCTGTCAATTCTTTGTCATCAGTTAGGAACCTAGGTGTGCTATTTGATCGCAATCTTTCCTTAGAAAGCCACTTTTCTAGCATTTGTAAAACTGCATTTTTCCATCTCAAAAATATATCTAAATTACGGCCTATGCTCTCAATGTCAAATGCAGAAATGTTAATCCATGTATTTATGACCTCCAGATTACATAATTGTAATGCTTTATTGGGTGGGTGGTGCAGCAGCAAGAGTTCTTACTAGAACAAGGAAGTATGACCATATTAGCCCAGTCCTGTCAACACTGCACTGGCTCCCTATCAAACATCGTATAGATTTTAAAATATTGCTTATTAATTATAAAGCGCCCTGAATGGTTTAGCACCTCAGTATTTGAATGAGCTCCTTTTACATTATAATCCTCTACGTCCGCTATGTTCTCAAAACTCAATTTGATAATCCCTAGAACAGGGATAGGCAACTACGGTCCTGGAGGGCCAGTATCCTGCAGAGTTTAGCTCAAACTCTAATTAAACACACCTGAACAAGGCAATCAGTGTTTTCGGGATTACTAGATAGATACAGGCAGGTGATTTTGTATGAGGGCTGAAGTTAAACTCTGCAGGATAGTGGCCCTCCAGGACCGTAGTTGCCTATCCCTGCCCTAGAATATCAAAATCAACTGCGGGCGGCAGATCCTTTTCCTTGGCGCCTAAACTCTGGAATAACCTACCTAACATTGTTCGGGAGGCAGATACACTCTTGCAGTTTAAATCTAGATTAAAGACCCATCTCTTTAACCTGGCTTTTTAGGATTTTTAGGCTGCATTAATTAGGTAAACCGGAACCGGGAACACTTCCCATAACAGATGATGTACTTGCTACATCATTAGAAGAACGGCATCTACGCTAATATTAGTCTGTTTCTCTCTTATTCCGAGGTCACTGTAGGCACCAGATCCAGTCTGTCTCAAGATCAGAGGGTCATTGGAGTCACCCGGATCCAGTACGTATCCAGACCAGATGGTGGATCAGCATCTACATCCCTGAAAGACAGCAGAGACCAGGACAACTAGAGCCCCAGATACAGATCCCCTGTAAAGACCTTGTCTCAGAGGACCACCAGGACAAGACCACAGGAAACAGAAGATTCTTCTGCACAATCTGACTTTGCTGCAGCCTGGAATTGAACTGCTGGTTTCGTCTGGTCAGAGGAGAACTGGCCCCCCAACTGGGCCTGCTTTCTCCCAAGGTTTTTTTCTCCATTCTGTCACCGATGGACTATCGGTTCCTTGCCACTGTCACCTCTGGCTTGCTTTTTGGGGTCACTTAATCTACAGCGATATCGTTGACTTGATGGCAAATAAATGCACAGACACTGTTTAAACTGAACAGAGATGACATCACTGAATTCAATGATGAACTGCCTTTAACTGTAATTTTGCATTATTGACACACTGTTTTCCTAATTAATTTTGTTCAGTTGCTTTGACGCAATGTATTTTGTTTAAAGCGCTATATAAATAAAGGTGACTTGACTTGAATATAGTATTGAAGGCCGAGCTATAATCTATAAACAGCAGCTTCACACAAACTTGGTGACAGAAGTGGAGGTGTAGGGGACACACAGTCACATGTGTAGAGCGAGTAGAGCAGCGGGCTCAGAACACATCCTTGTGGGGCTCCTGTACTAAGGGTGATGATGTTGGAGGTGGTCTGACCCACCCTCACTACCTGAGGTCTGCATGATAGGAAATCAAGAACCCAGTCACTGAGTTGGGCATTCTGTCCGAGGTTTCTGAGCTTGGAGACCAGGAGCCTGCAACGCGTCCTGCCTAAAGACTCTGCAATGCATAGTGAGAGCAGCTGAAAAGATAATTGGTGTCTCTCTCCCCTCCCTCCAGGACATTTACGGAACCTGTCTCACCCGCAAAGCACAGGTGATCCCACTCACCCGTCACACAGCTTCTTCAGTCTGCTGACATCAGGGAGGAGACTGCGGAGTCTCCAGGCCAGGACCAGCAGACTGAAGGACAGCTTCATCCACCAGGCTGTCAGGAAGCTGAACTCACTCCCGAACTTGCACCCCCTCCCCTCTTCTGCCCCAGGCACCACTGAACTACTAGATCCGACATCCCGAGCCACCCCCCCCCCCCCCCCCCACACACACACACACACTAATATATGATGGCATGCACCAGTCACTTGGTGCATCATTGGTCTGCTCACTACCTCATTCAGCATGGAACTGACGTTATTCCACTACCTCATCAGTGAGTTAAATAAAATAACTGCTCTTGAGCCCTTTGTCACTTTAATCAGACTTAATAAGCTTTTTTTTCTTTGCACTAAAAATCTTTTATCTGCACTGTTGTTCACTTCATTGATTTGCACTCTATCTGCCATTTGCCTTGCACTGCTTTATTTAACTTTACTTTTAATTTTTATATGTCTTTTTTTACATTCCCTTATTGTATAGTTGTATCTACATTTTATATTTGATCTAGATTTTTAGGCTTTAATGTAAATGTTATCTGTGTGCACCTGGGTCTGAGAGTAACACAATTTCGATTCTCTGTATGTATGTACTGTACATGTGGAAACTGACAATAAAGCAGACTTGACTTGACTTGACTTCCAGGTATGTTGAGAGCGTGTTCACAACAATGCAGTTTACTGATACCGGATCTTCTTGAACCAGTTCACCAAATTGAACTAAATCATTTGAAACGGTTCGCATCTTAATAAGCATTAATCCACAAATAACATAAGCTGTTAACTTTTTTAATGTGGCTGACACTCCCTCCGAGTTCACACAAACCAATATCCTGGATTAATTCATTTACTCACACAGTAGTTCTTTCGGACCATTCGATTCAATAAACCGGTTGAAAAAACCGATTCACCGGTTCTTTTGCACTCGACGTAATGACGTTATTGGCGATGATTGCCCTTAATTCAAGCCTTCGGTTTACCAGCGCTCATAACATTAGCACAGAATCAGTTCAGAATCAATCATCAAAAGAACCAGTTATGTTCTGACATCTGCTTCAAGCTAAATCACACTTGCGCAGTATCATCAGCTCCTCGGTTCTCGAATCGGATGTGTCCGACAGAAATGGTTCTCGGTTCAGTGTACTGCTTACTACTTGAGTAAATGAATCAGTTCGATTTGGTGAACTGGTTCAAGTAGAACCGGTGAAATCAAATGATTCGTTCGCAAACCGGATATCACTAAACTGCAATGAACGCGCTGACAACCGACCCAGAAGAGAAGACAATGTTGAATAAAGTAGTAGTTTTTGTTATTTTTGGACCAAAATGTATTTTCGAAGCTTCAACAAATTCTAACTGACCCTCGGATGTCACATGGACTACTTTGATTATGCTTTTATTACCTTTCTGGACATGAACAGTATACCATACATTTTCAATGGAGGGACTGAGAGCTCTCAGACTAAATCTAAAATATCTTAAACTGTGTTCTGAATATGAATGGAGGTCTTATGGGTTTGCAACGGCATGAGGGTCAGTTATTAATGACATAATTTTCATTTTTGGGTGAACTAACCCTTTAACACTGAAGATCATGGCTCTAAGTTCAGTCAGGATTTTGTCAAAAATGGAAACATTGGCGTTTTAGTACACAGGTAAATATGGGATTTTGTGGATTTTGCCCTTGTTTGTGTATAATAAAGTTTAATGATGATAATGATGTGAAGAAAAAAAATTCACACTGAAAGTCTTTGGGGTTCCCATGCAACAAAATGTAATTTTGTAACAAATAAATTAAAAAAAAATTTTTTTATTATTATTATTTATTTATTACTGATTACTCAACGTGGATAATAAATTACTTGCAAAAATTGTAGCTACATGACTGGAAACAATCTTACCGACAATTATTTCACAGGACCAAACTGGGTTTATCAAAATCGGACAGTTCTTACTAATTATAAGTTTTTTAAGTTTTTGTTCTTGTTCCAATGTATTCCTATTTGGATAGCCAAAGCATTTTTTAGTAAACTAGATTTCCTCATGTCATATTTTATATGGAATGGAAAAACTCCTAGAATCAAGAAAATGTTCTTGTTAAGACCAACTTGCCAGGGAGGAATGGGATTACCTGTTTCCAACGTTACTACTGGTCATGTAATATCTGCGCAATGTCGTTTTGGTTGTCCACTCAGGGGCTGATTGGAGTAGGATGGAGAGTGAAAGCTGTTGAGAACCTGTTGAGAAAACTTGAGAACCCAGTAGTTTCTCATTCAGTTAAAATCTGGTCCCAGATTAGGATGCATTACGGATGGAGGGATGCGTCAGCTTTAAGTCCATTGATTAATAATCATACATTTCCTCCATCAGTCTTAAATATGACATTTCTTCAGTGGGATTATAAAGGTATTCGATGTTTAAAAGATTTATTTATTGAAAATATATTTCCCACATTCAAACAATTACAGCGCAAATACAATTTGGAAAATAAAGATTTCTTTAAATACCTACAGATCCAAAGTTTTGTGAAGTGCTTATTTCCGTCTTTCCCTAATCAGCCCCCAAATTCTGCAATGGAAACAGTGTTTTTGTCTAACTAATTTCAAAGAGGGCTAATTGCTAAAATCCATAATGTGCCATCACAGGAAAAAACAACACCTACATTGGACCATTTGAAAAGAGCCTGGCAAGATGACCTAGGGGTGTCTATTACAGATGATCAATGGTCAAAAGTCCAAAGAAATGTTCATTCTACCTCTGTTTGTATTAGACATGGTCTTTTGTAGTTCAAGGTGCTTCACAGATTGAATATATCCAAATTAATGTTGTCAAAGATGTTTCCTTCCATTAGTCCTTCTTGTGATAGATGTTCACAAGGGCCAGCCTCTCTTGCACATATGTTTTGGAATTGTCCTCACATTATGACCTATTGGAACCCTTTCCACGATTTTGAAAAAACAGCTTAAGCCAGAACCAATTTGGCCTCTTTTTGGTGTAAAACCTGTCAATGTACAACTTTTGGATACCCAAAACAGCATGGTTTGTTTTGTGACCTTGTTTGCACGGAGATTTATTCTCTTGTGTTGGAAACAAAAAATGCCCCCTGCACACTCAGCCTTGTTTTTCCCCATCAGATTGTCACGGGTGGTACCACAGTCATGTGTTGGCAATCCACCATTAGTGGAGGACTTTTAGTGCCCTGTGTGTACTGAAGACCTAGATTAAATGTTGCAATATTTAAATGATATAAAACTCCAGCTTCCCGGTGGATGTCACGTTAACTTTTCAAAATATTTTTTTTGTAATAATTGCATGTTGTTATTATTACATATAATTGTTATAATTAAATACATTTGTTCTCCTGATGTTTTCGGTGTATTGGACTGTTCTGTAGATGAAAGTTGTTACACATAATGACCCTTAAATCTACACCAGCATCAGGGAATATGTGAGGAGGGAACCAGTGATGCGCGGGTCAATGTATAAACAACCCGCACCCGATCGATGTTTTCAACTAAGCCTACCGCAACTCTGACCTTCTCTTATTTGTGACACACGGCTGCTTAACCTGACCGAACAGCGTGAGCACTCTCCAATTTGAGATTGTTGAATGTTGAGGAGGCGTTCGTACACCAGTCAACAGTTTGATTGACGTACGACTCAGCCTATCGACTAATGATTTAATTGCTCTCCTCTGAACTATTGGACATAAGTTAACAGTACGCCTATGGACGTATCCGGCGGGACAAAGGATAAAATTGCTGTACAACGTAAAGCGGGACAGGTGGTCACTCTATTCGATGCCAGTTATTCAGCCAATAAAGTGTAGGCCAATGTATTTCTCAATTGTGTCTAGTAATATATAAATTACAAAGGTTTAATTGGCATCTTTATTTCAAACGACCCGACCGACCGCGACCTGAATATCATTTCAAATATTTTTGGATGACTCGTAACCGCGAATACCCGCTCATTTTGGATCAACCCGCGCATCACTGGAGGGAACCATATTTCTCAGGCCTTTGGGGAAATGAGACCATTCTATAAATTAAAGTTTTCCTAGAGGTGAGTTGCTTCATAATAATAACAACACAGCATTGTACATTGCAGTATAGTTTATTCATGGATATTTATTCACAAAATAAGGTTGTGTGTCAACCTCGACAAAACACCACCAATAATAACATAACAATAATATAATGATGTGAATGACCATTGACGTTTGTTTATTAAACTTGATGCATTAGCTGTTATACAGAGTTTCTTAAAGGTAAAGTTAGCTGTAGTCTAAACCACGAAAGACTAAAACCTCCAAAAACAATATATTATTCTTTATGTTTTTGATATACACGCTAATGTTAACTAGCTAACTCAGCATAGCATTGCTTGGAACTAATGATGGTTCTCTGTTCATTATGCATATATTTTAATGTAAAATAAGATGGCAACTACCCTTATTTTATTACCACTTGGCTTGTGCCACTGCTGTGGTAGACCTCTGCAGGAGGACTTTGTTTGTGTTGTTGTGGATGATATTTGTCTCAGCCCAGCATCTCTGGCTCTTGCCAGGTCCAAAGCATAGATTAGACCAGGGGTACTCAAGTTCAGATGCCAAGGGGGCCACATTTAAACCATATTAAATATGAAGGGCCACAAATTATAACTTGCATAGTAAAACTTAATTTATGACAATATTTAAAGTTTTTACTTGCATAGAAATTCAGTTTATTACCTATTTTGCTAGGTAAGTCTTCCTAGTCTATGTTCTATTTAAAGTAATACTGAACATAAAATTTAAATTAAAATCTGGATAATTTTCTTGCAATATGAATGCAAACAAAAGAGCTCATACTCAGAGTATTAAAAAACCTTGCTAGGTAAGTCTTGCAATTTTCTGTCCTATTTAAAGTAGGCTTATACCAGTACTGAATAAAAAATATGGAACAAAAAGTGGATTAACAGTTTTCTAGTATTATTAATTATTGTTTTTATTATATTATATATATTTCTCAAGCCCTGATGAAAAGTAGTCCTTATTCTTAGTGGGAAATCTGAGTCTGCATTCTTTTAACCAGTGATTTAAGATCTGGCTGTTGCTCACTGGCAGCTTCTCTAAGACAGTCTGTCAAATGTCTGTCAGTTAGACGTGAACGTTGCTTTGACTTTATTATTCCTACTGCAGAGAAAGCACTTTCACACACATAAGTAGATCCAAAGCAGGTCAAGATTTTTAAAGCACACTGGATTAATGCAGGGCATGTGTCTTTCAGAACACACTTGGTTGTGTGTGGTTCCATTAAATCCACCTCCCCCCAAAATGCTTAAAAGACTTTTTAAAAAATCCAAACAAAGAAGATTTAGTCTTATTTTTCGTGTTTGTGTTTAGTGCATTTATAAGGAAAAAACAATGTTATGTGTCAATTCTCCATTATACGGACGTGAGCACTCTGAATGCAGCTCTAAAAGACTTTCAAACTTTCCCAGAGACCCCAAACAGAAAGCACAAACCTTTATCGAAAATTGACCCATTGACAATTGGAAAATAAGTTTTGTTTTTCATGCTGTGAAAAGGATCATCGGCCCATTTACACACTGCAGTATAGATGTGCGGATCATCTCTAATGTCACCTGAATCAGCTGTGAATGTGCACAGCTCTGAATGCACGAGCTATGCATAGCGCGCCGCACACAAAAGTTGCCTGACAGTTTTACCGCTTGTTTTGCTATTGTTGCACTTAGCAAGTTAATGGTACTTTTCGGAGATATCAAGTATAGTCTAGATCAGTGGTTTTCAACCTGTGGTCCTGCAGGTGGTATTGCAGGTGGGCCGCCAATTATTTTCTGTTCATTTCCAGTCCATTCTAGGGCTGTGCGATTAAAAGAAAACGTCCTAAAATCACGATTTGAGCGTGCGCATATGCCTAACTCCAGGTTCACACACTGTCTGTGATGCGCCTTTTTTTCTGAGCCAGTGTTGACGGATCAGAGCGTTCTCACTGCGGTAAAAGGCTAGAAATAAAACGTGCGAAAATAATTCATGTCTAACACATGAGCATAGAGTGAATTTGTTAGTGAACAGGATGCAGTTTAAGTGAGAGGAGACACGTTTTAAGTGTGCACACTCTCTCCTCGCAAAGCAGCGTGTATCTGAGCAAGCACGACCGGTTTTGTGACAGAGCAAAGGAAATCTGCTGCGAACAGAGAGATTCGCACTCGTGCATTATTTTAATGTGCTTTCGCGTTATATTTATGCGCTCTCACTGCTGACCGCATACACATACTGTATACACACTGCAAACACCTGAGGTACTGCTACAATTAATGAGCTCTATGAACAATGCATGGCAAAAAAGAAAAAAAAGTCCCTGTATACAGGATTTTTTATTTATTTTTTTTGCCACAAGTCTATACATTTTTTTACATCTTCACTATAGTGATAATTTTGACTTCTGTCTGTTCTAGAGATGTTACAACTTTTTGATAAAGCTCTGATTGGTTTTCTTTTGGAAATATGTTTCAAATTAATCCTGAATGCATTTATGACTGTAAAAGCACAATTGCAAAATTGATCAAAAAAATCGCGATAGTTTTTTTTTTTTTTTTTTTTTTTGTCCATATCGCACAGCCCTAGTTTATTCAATAAATATAGTTTAAAATCTAGCTTCTGAGTACTAAGTTATTAACCCAACAATAGCGGGGTCAGTTAATTTTTTTGAAGTGGGCCGCGCAAACATATGTGTTTGGTTGTGTGGGCCGCGAGTTGAAAAAGGTTGGGAACCACTGGTCTAGATGGAAATAGGGGTCCAAGCGCACCCCCCGGCTTTTTTTATGCCACCTGATTTTTTTAAATCCTAAAAGTGTCTATTTTCATAATCTGCCAGGTACCAAGCTGAAATAATGTCCCAAAGGGTTCTTTTTAGCCCTTTGCTGCACCCGACCGGAACCCGAAAAATCAAAAAGTTATATAGAAAGTGGCATAACATTAGAAGTAAACAACATACAGAGACAAATGAACACATTTTCCCATACAATTCTGACCCCAGGATTTTAATGGAATGGTTATTTTTGACATTTGACAACATATTGACTTTATTTCTGGACAGAAATAGCAAAAAATGGCCAAAGATGTGTAAAGGATCAACTATTTTTTCATTTTCTCAAGCGCATAGGGTGATTTTTTTTTTCACAACCTGTTATTTCTTTATCATTCAAGTGTCTATTTTAAGAATAAATGCGGTACCAAGCTGAAATAATGTCCAAAATGCTTTATTTTTAACCCTTTGCACCAAACCCGAAAAATCTAAATATGATATAAAGTGGCATAACTTTTGATGTAAACAACTCACAGAGACAATTGGACACATTTTTCAATACAACTCTGAGCCCAGAAATTTTTATTTGCCATGTTTTACAACATCTTGACCATGTGGTCAAAAAGAGCAAAAAAAAGTTAATTTGACAGCGTTTTTATTACACTTATATTTCCAACAATAACAAAGGCAAAGCTTGATGACGCTATGAAGCAGGTGACAATGGAAGATGTCGTTTTTACAATAGCAATGTATCTAAATTGGATAAACGAAATGGAGTTAAGTGAGGTTAACTAAAGTTCGGGAGCAGGGCCATGCCTCAAACAATCACCTGACTTCCAAACCTCCATCTCACACCGCTCTGCTAGTCTCGTTCTCTCCCTTCCCTCCCTTTCTCATCCATTCAGCCAACCTTATCCCACATTATATTTCTATCAGGTTGTATCAGGGGGTCCTCATTGTCTGGCCTAAATATACGCTAGAGACGGTACCCCGACCCTGAGCCATCAATTCAAGATGCCCTGATCAACCTGACCATCATCCCATTCCCTCGACCCCTTCATCCTCTTTCTACTCTTCCCCAGTTGCATAGCTGGTTTGTGGCGTGGTCCTAGCTAGTAAATCATGATCACGGATGAGGTAATTTATTCGTTTTTGTATTACCTGTATATCTGATTGTATTATTTTATGTCATCATAATTATTGAACTACAAGGAACGTGAAATGTTATTCACGTAACCCCTCTCTACCGCTCCTCGCACTCGCACCGAGTGGGGCTCGAACCCGGGTCTTCGGCATGGGAGGCAGACGCACTAACAAGGAGGCTAAATGGCTACAGCCACTAGTGTCTGTCGCTAGTGCGTCTCTTGAGATTGGGGAGTGAGTTTGTATTTAATTGTACTGCCATAATCTCGGTCACCACACGTGATAAAAATTCTTACCTTAGTACAAAGAGCAATATAACTTTGTTTATAAGTGCTATTATTGAAACTGAAACAGTCCATTTGCCACGTTATGTTATTTTCTCACAGGTAATTTTATTGATAAAACAAATGCTACAGTGACAGAATGTACAGGCATGTGGTGTAATTCACATCTATTAAAATCATCTTTACTGTAACTATTACGTTACTTGTACAATAACAAAATAAATAATTGATTTGCTTACCTGTCTATCAATACACTCGCTAGAGCAGAGTCTCTGTCAACTCCAAGATTTTTGCGCAGCTCTCTCCATCTCGTAAACGCCTGGCCGATATTTATCCTGGTTTTATTCCGCCGTTTGTCACACAGTCTGCGTGTATCCGAATATGGACGATTAAGTTTTACTGGCACTTCAATACTCGCCAAAGAGTAATCGTGATCCATAACAACGACAACCAAACCATACGCATGGCTATAACATAACCACCACTTCCGCATTTGACCATGTGATATTCCGGTGTGGTGGAACATCACATGGTCTACACCGGAAAAAAGGTATAGAGCGGACATTGCGTCACTGAGAGGCGACATTTCTTTTCCGGGACGGCCAGTTATTTAAAATCGTAATTTCTCTGAAATAAAAAATCTTTGGAGACTTTTGAGATATTGTAAGTAAACAACTGGAGGAAATATATCACACTGTGCAAGTTATTTTCTGAAATTATATTAAAAAATTCCTCCATATTGGAGCTTTAAATTTAAAAATAAATAAATAACTACAGAAAAAATCCAAAAAGGTCCAAAAAGTTGACTGAGCATAAACTGCAGATTTTTGGGGCTTTGCTGTTGGCAGTTGGTGGTCGTCGGTCCATACCTGCAGATCGCCATCTCCCACTGCTCTCTCTTTTGGGTAAATTTCAGTTAGTATTTGAAACTATAATTAAGATATACCTTTGTAGTCATAACTTAAAGTGATTTTTCAAAAAAGAGATGATGCTGACCCTAGGAGGACCCAGATGATGCTAACCCTGAATCTTCAAACAGAACTAACAAAGATTGCTCCAAGTGTGATTGCATCACATAATAATTGCTGTTAATAATGTTCATCACCTTTGAGTACTTCATTGTGAAGACGGGGAGCAGCAGTGAAGTGTTTGAAGACACCTTTGAGTACTTCCTAGTGAAGACGGAGAGCGGCAGCAGCAGTGAAATGTTCGAGGATGTGTTTGAGTACTTCCTAGTGAAGACGGAGAGCAGCAGCAGCAGTGAAGTGTTCGAGGATGTGTTTGAGTACTTCCTAGTGAAGACAGAGAACAGTAGCAGTGAAGTGTTCGAATACACCTTTGAGTACTTTCTTGTGAAGACGGAGAGCAGCAGCAGCAGCAGTGAAGTGTTCGAGGATGTGTTCGAGTACTTCCCAGTGAAGACGGAGAGCAGCAGCAGTAAAGTGTTCGAGGATGTGTTTGAGTAATTCCCAGTGAAGACGGAGAGCAGCAGCAGTGAAGTGTTCGAGGATATGTTAGAGTACTTCCTATTGAAGACGGAGAGCAGCAGTAGCAGTGAAGTGTTCAAGGATATGTTTGAGTACTTCCTAGTGAAGACGGAGAGCAGCAGCCGCAGTGAAGTGTTCGAGGATGTGTTAGAGTACTTCCCAGTGAAGACGGAGAGCAGCAGCAGCAGCAGTGAAGTGTTTGAGGATGTGTTCGAGTACTTCCCAGTGAAGACGGAGAGCAGCAGCAGCAGTGAAGTGTTCAAGGATGTGTTCAAGTACTTAGCAGTGAAGACGGAGAGCAGCAGCAGCAGGGAAGTGTTTGAGGATGTGTTCGAGTACTTCCTAGTCAAGACGGAGAGCAGCAGCAGCAGTGAAGTGTTCGAGGATGTGTTCGAGTACTTCCTAGTGAAGACGGAGAGCAGCAGCTGCAGTGAAGTGTTCGAGGATGTGTTCGAGTACTTCCTAGTGAAGACAGAGAGCAGCAGCTGCAGTGAAGTGTTCGAGGATGTATTCGAGTACTTCCTAGTGAAGACGGAGAGCAGCAGCAGCAGTGAAGTGTTCGAGGATATGTTTGAGTACTTCCTAGTGAAGACGGAGAGCAGCAGCAGCAGTGAAGTGTTCGAGAATGTGTTCGAGTACTTCATAGTGAAGACGGAGAGCAGCAGCAGCAGTGAAGTGTTCGAGGATGTGTTCGAGTACTTCATAGTGAAGACGGAGAGCAGCAGCAGTGAAGTGTTCGAGGATGTGTTCGAGTACTTCCCAGTGAAGAAGGAGAGCAGCAGCAGCAGCAGTGAAGTGTTCGAGGATGTGTTCGAGTACTTCCCAGTGAAGACGGAGAGCAACAGCAGTGAAGTGTTCGAGGATGTGTTCGAGTACTTCCTAGTGAAGACGGAGAGCAGCAGCTGCAGTGAAGTGTTCGAGGATGTGTTCGAGTACTTCCTAGTGAAGACGGAGAGCAGCAGTGAAGTGTTCGAGAATGTGTTCGAGTACTTCCTAGTGAAGAGGGAGAGCAGCAGCAGTGAAGTGTTTGAGGATGTGTTCGAGTACTTCCTAGTGAAGACAGAGAGCAGCAGCAGCAGCAGTGAAGTGTTTGAGGATGTGTTCGAGTACTTCCTAGTGAAGACGGAGAGCAGCAGCCGCAGTGAAGTTTTCGAGGATGTGTTCGAGTACTTCCTAGTGAAGACGGAGAGCAGCAGCAGCAGTGAAGTGTTCGAGAATGTGTTCGAGTACTTCCTAGTGAAGACGGAAAGCAGCAGCAGCAGCAGTGTAGTGTTTGAGGATGTTTTTCGAGTACTTCCCAGTGAAGACGGAGAGCAGCAGCAGCAGCAGTGAAGTGTTCGATGATGTGTTCGAGTTCTTCCCAGGATTGGCAAAACAGTAAGGATGACCGAACAAAATAATAAACAGAGAGAATACACATCAACATAATTTATCATTTTTGGCGCAAATGGAACCCAATAGTGAGCACTTAATTAAGGAAAAAATTTGTTTGTGTGTTTCATTGTAATTTGCTTGTTGAGCCAAATGAGTGTTGTTTTTTGTTAAATAGTTGTTATTATTGTATTAATGTTTACTTGTTATTATTAAATGAACTTGTTACATGTATTAATGTAAGCTAGTATTTTCATGATTTTCATCATACCAAAATTCAATGTAGCTGTCCAGCATTCCACCCTGGTGAACAGACTACCATCCTTAACATCTATTTACTGTTGACCAGCATAGTTTCCAATGTGTGTGACCAGCATCCAATGTTGGTGCTGGTGTGACCAGCATGGGATGCATTTAATAGATGCATACAGCAAGCATACCAGCACATCTGCATCCCATGCTGGTCACCAGCAAACCTATGCCAAAACACAACATATGCTGGTCTAGCTGGTATGACCATCTATGCTGGTCTGTGCTGGTTTTTCCAGCAGGGAAACAAACAATCTAAAAGTGTTCACGCTGCCACCATGTTTTAGGTGTCATCCCTATTCAAAAAAGACATACTTCTGCAACTAACTTGACTATTTTTTTATAAACTTGAAAGCCTCTACACTCATTTACAAATGCGTTTACCCATAGCATACTTATAATTAGCTTATTTTTATATTACAGATTTATACAGTGATTATTTATTTATTGTCTTAAAATAAACACTAATACTCAGTATGAATGTTTCTCACAGAATACTTTTATTTGAAATTTGAGAGAAAAAAAACCATGAAGCTTAAAAAAAAGATTCAGTCAAGACAAAAACTGTTTAATTGAAAAAAACACCATAAAATGTATGTAACTTAGGATATTATAAATAAACTACAAAGACACTGGAAAGAACATCATTAAACTAAACATACTGAACACACTGAAAATGAAGAAAACCTGGTCATAAACCTGGACCATTAAAAATCATTAACATAAAAAAGGAACTTCAGTTTTGAGCCCTCCTTCAAAACACTGACTCAGACGTCAGTTTTCTTTATTGATGAATTTGAGTAGAACCACCATCTTATTTTCATAAACTGCGGGGGACTTTACTGTAAAAAACACACACTACACACACACACACACACACACACAAATGGGATTGAGAATCTGAGAGGTGAATGATGAGATCAACTGCAAGGTGACTTGATTGGTTCTTACTTTCAGCAGAAGGATCAATATGATGAGGAAGATAAACCCGCCCACTACACCAGTGCCAACAATCAGCATTCGACTGGGAGGAACGACAAACTCCACCTTCACTGCAGTCTGAGGAAAATCATCACAACCACTGGCACTAGTAACATTTTCATACTTAATGAATAATATATAAAATCGCTTTTAAAATGTACACATTTACGCTGAAGATGTAAAAGATGAATGAATTACTGAAGAAATTAGATGGCAGGTACCTGGGATCTGTGGGGATCATCCTGCAGAATGGAAGAAATATTTTCTACTGTAAATTGTAATATTATATGGTGTTATAAACATGTAGATCTCAGATGTGTCTGCAGCAAACTTGAGATAACAGCGGCTTATTATTGGTTCATCTCTGATTCACCTGCTTGTTTGACATCTGCTTGTGGCGGCTTGTGTTGAATTTGAGCTCAGCGCTGATGTTGAACACGTAATCCATCCTG
Organism: Carassius gibelio; assembly: GCF_023724105.1. Taxonomy (NCBI): domain Eukaryota; kingdom Metazoa; phylum Chordata; class Actinopteri; order Cypriniformes; family Cyprinidae; genus Carassius; species Carassius gibelio. Next base: position 2,171,388 of record NC_068405.1, read on the forward strand.
AACTCGTAGAAGGAGTATTTCTACAGCAGAAGAAACAGTTTGGGATCTGCATCAATTTTAATCTTTGAAACTCTTAAACACCCTCCGTTTGGGACTGTTTCTGTCAGGCGAATGACAGCATGTGTGTGTCTGTTTGTGATTGTGCTGTGCTGTAGTTCAGAGGGGCATTCTAAAAAGCTGGTAATGTGGTATACCTGGGTATGTTTGAGGATAAGCAAGTGGATAATCTCAGCTGTCGGTTTTATATATATATATATATATATATATATATATATATATATGTGTGTGTGTGTGTGTGTGTGTGTGTGTGTGTGTGTGTGTGTTAATAATGAAGCATTAATATAAGTAATAAATAAGGCAATATATTATTCTAATAAGGTTTTTAAAATATATATATTTTTGTGCTGTAGTTCAGCTGTGTGTTTGTGCGGTCCTGTAGTTAAGGTGTGTGTTTGTGCGGCCCTGTAGTTAAGGTGTGTGTTTGTGCGGCCCTGTAGTTCAGATGTGTGTTTGTGCGGTCCTGAAGTTCAGGTGTGTGTTTGTGCTGTCCTGTAGTTCAGGTATGTGTTTGTGCGGTCCTGTAGATCAGGTGTGTGTTTGTGCGATCCTGTAGTTCAGGTTTGTGTTTGTGCGGTCCTGTAGTTCAGGTGTATGTTTGTGCGGTCCTGTAGTTCAGGTGTGTGTTTGTGCGATCCTGTAGTTCAGGTTTGTGTTTGTGCGGTCCTGTAGTTCAGGTGTATGTTTGTGCGGTCCTGTAGTTCAGGTGTGTGTTTGTGACTGTGCTGTAGTCCAGGTGTGTGTTTGTGCGGTCCTGTAGTCCAGGTGTGTGTTTGTGCAGTCCTGTAGTTCAGGTATGTGTTTGTGCGGCCCTGTAGTCCAGGTGTGTGTTTGTGCGGTCCTGTAGATCAGGTGTGTGTTTGTGACTGTGCTGTAGTTCAGGTATGTGTTTGTGACTGTGCTGTTGTTCAGGTGTGTGTTTGTGACTGTGCTGTAGTCCAGGTGTGTGTTTGTGCGGTCCTGTAGTTCAGGTGTGTGTTTGTGACTGTGCTGTAGTTCAGGTATGTGTTTGTGACTGTGCTGTTGTTCAGGTGTGTGTTTGTGCGGTCCTGTAGTTCAGGTGTGTGTTTCACGTGTTTGTGACTGTTCTGTAGTTCAGGTGTGTGTTTGTGCGGTCCTGTAGTTCAGGTGTGTGTTTGTGTGATCCTGTAGTTCAAGTGTGTGTTTCACGTGTTTGTGACTGTGCTGTAGTTCAGGTGTGTGTTTGTGCGGTCCTGTAGTTCAGGTGTGTGTTTGTGCAGTCCTGTAGTTCAGGTGTGTGTTTGTGCGGTCCTGTAGTTCAGGTGTGTGTTTCACGTGTTTGTGACTGTGCTGTAGTTCAGGTGTGTGTTTGTGACTGTGCTGTAGTTCAGGTGTGTGTTTGTGCTGTCCTGTAGATCAGGTGTGTCTTTGTGCGATCCTGTAGTTCAGGTTTGTGTTTGTGCGGTCCTGTAGTTCAGGTGTATGTTTGTGCGGTCCTGTAGTTCAGGTGTGTGTTTGTGCGATCCTGTAGTTCAGGTTTGTGTTTGTGCGGTCCTGTAGTTCAGGTGTATGTTTGTGCGGTCCTGTAGTTCAGGTGTGTGTTTGTGACTGTGCTGTAGTCCAGGTGTGTGTTTGTGCGGTCCTGTAGTCCAGGTGTGTGTTTGTGCAGTCCTGTAGTTCAGGTATGTGTTTGTGCGGCCCTGTAGTCCAGGTGTGTGTTTGTGCGGTCCTGTAGATCAGGTGTGTATTTGTGCGGTCCTGTAGTTCAGGTGTGTGTTTGTGCGATCCTGTAGTTCAGGTATGTGTTCATGTGCTTGTGACTGTGCTGTAGTCCAGGTGTGTGTTTGTGCGGTCCTGTAGATTAGGTGTGTGTTTGTGACTGTGCTGTAGTTCAGGTATGTGTTTGTGACTGTGCTGTATTTCAGGTGTGTGTTTGTGCGGTCCTGTAGTTCAGGTGTGTGTTTGTGCGATCCTGTAGTTCAAGTGTGTGTTTCACGTGTTTGTGACTGTGCTGTAGTTCAGGTGTGTGTTTGTGCGGTCCTGTAGTTCAGGTGTGTGTTTGTGCGATCCTGTAGTTCAGGTATGTGTTTGTGCAGTCCTGTAGTTCAGGTGTGTATTTCACGTGTTTGTGACTGTGCTGTAGTTCAGGTTTGTGTTTGTGACTGTGCTGTAGTGCGGGTATGTGTTTGTGCGGTCCAGTAGTCCAGGTGTGTGTTTCTGCGGTCCTGTAGATCAGGTGTGTGTTGGTGCAGTCCTGTAGTTCAGGTTTGTGTTTCACGTGTTTGTGACTGTGCTGTAGTTCAGGTGTGTCTTTGTGCGGTCCTGTAGTTCAGGTGTGTGTTTGTGCAGTCCTGTAGTTCAGGTTTGTGTTTGAGCGGTCCTGTACTTCAGGTGTGTGTTTGTGCGATCCTGTAGTTCAGGTATGTGTTCACGTGTTTGTGACTGTGCTGTAGTTCAGGTGTGTGTTTGTGCGGTCCTGTAGTTCAGGTGTGTGTTTCATGTGTTTGTGACTGTGCTGTAGTTCAGGTGTGTGTTTGTGACTGTGCTGTAGTTCAGGTGTGTGTTTGTGCTGCCCTGTAGTTCAGGTGTGTGTTTGTGCGGTCCTGTAGTTCAGGTGTGTGTTTGTGCGGTCCTGTAGTTCAGGTGTGTGTTTGTGCGGTCCTGTAGTTCAGGTGTGTGTTTGTGCGGTCCTGTAGTTCAGGTGTGTGTTTGTGCGATCCTGTAGTTCAGGTTTGTGTTTGTGCGGTCCTGTAGTTCAGGTGTATGTTTGTGCGGTCCTGTAGTTCAGGTGTGTGTTTGTGCGGTCCTGTAGTTCAGGTGTGTGTTTGTGCGGTCCTGTAGTTCAGGTGTGTGTTTGTGCGGTCCTGTAGTTCAGGTGTGTGTTTTTGCGATCCTGTAGTTCAGGTGTGTGTTTCACGTGTTTGTGACTGTGCTGTAGTTCAGGTTTGTGTTTGTGTGGCCCTGTAGTTCAGGTATGTGTTTGTGCGGCCCTGTAGTCCAGGTGTGTGTTTGTGCGGTCCTGTAGTTCAGGTATGTGTTCACGTGCTTGTGACTGTGCTGTAGTTCAGGTGTGTATTTGTGCGGTCCTGTAGTTCAGGTATGTGTTTGTGCGGTCCTGTAGTTCAGGTGTGTGTTTCACATGTTTGTGACTGTGCTGTAGTTCAGGTGTGTGTTTGTGACTGTGCTGTAGTCCAGGTGTGTGTTTGTGCGGTCCTGTAGATTAGGTGTGTGTTTGTGCAGTCCTGTAGTTCAGGTGTGTGTTTCATGTGTTTGTGACTGTGCTGTAGTTCAGGTGTGTGTTTGTGACTGTGCTGTAGTCCAGGTGTGTGTTTGTGCGGTCCTGTAGATCAGGTGTGTGTTTGTGCAGTCCTGTAGTTCAGGTGTGTGTTTCACGTGTTTGTGACTGTGCCGTAGTTCAGGTGTGTGTTTGTGCGATCCTGTAGTTCAGGTGTGAGTTTCACGTGTTCGTGACTGTGCTGTAGTTGAGGTGTGTGTTTGTGCAGTCCTGTAGTTCAGGTTTGTGTTTGTGCGGTCCTGCAGTTCGGATGTGTGTTTCACGTGTTTGTGACTGTGCTGTAGTTCAGATGTGTGTTTAACACCTACACTCTTGAATTCCTTGACATTTTGTAGAGCTGCATGTGCCATCAGGTTGAAGTGAGCTACTGAAGATTTCTGCAGAAGAAACGGATGACACTCAAACTTCCTGTAGTTACTGTCCTGAAACATCAACAAAAAACCGAGTGCAATAAACCAGAGTTAAAGGGGAAATCAGTTAAACAGTGATGAAAAGGAGGCAATAAACATGAATGTAACAGCACACGTCAATAATTTGACCTTTTAAAGAGTCAGAGGTCACACTGCTGCCCTCTGTTGACTGACTGAAGAACATCATCTTTGATTGATATGAACAAAAGATCTGCATATTGAAATGCGTCTTATTGTCTGTTTCAAGTTGGGATGTCATAGTTTACACATTAATGCATGCGATTAGTTTTACAATCCTTAACGCATTCAAATAATTTAACACAGTTAATTAATGAAGCACTATTTATATTCTATATTCTATACCCAATATTGCTTCTCTGCTTGTGATTAGATCAATATATGCTGCTTTTCAATAATAAAAAAAAAGCAATCAATTTAAGCTATACTTCTACTGTAAATCATTTAAACATGCTTTGGTTGTTTTTGCAACTCCTTTTACAATAGCGCTCCAAAACTATGCACTGCTAATGCATCTATTTAAGGCCACTCACACTAAGGAGGAGGACTATAACTATAGATATAACATTTTGATGCCAATACAGTTTTCGTTACAGGTATCATTGTTGTAATTGTCAACACAGTTATTATTATTGTTTTTAGTGTGAATGACCTTCAACTAGCAACATCTGTCTCAGGTTCTTTTATACTATCTTCATCAACATCAAATGACAAGCAGTCACAGAATACACATATATGACCTCTTACCTGCTGTTCTGGCTTGAAGTTGCACTGCAGCGAGTTCTGAAGAGAAGAACAGAAGAGGTTTATTCAACAAATACATGATGATTTGATGGTATGAGCTGATGAGCGAGTGATGCACCTCCTGCATGCTGAAGCTGTGAGGTCTTAAAATCACATGGGTAGTCTGACAGAGCAGGGTGAGCGTGACCGACACCGGCAGACCTTTAACACCCAGATTCTCCACCTGCAAACACACAGATACACAGTAATCTGATTGTTCCAAATCACTTTGAGTCACATCCGTAAATTAGTTAATCTGTAAATTCTGGTGAAATCTGAAGCCTGTTTCTGATTTTTACTTTATTTCAAATAATTATTGTGAAGATACACTCTTTATTACAATGAACCAGTTAAAAAAAACCTTGTAGCTGATGTTGAGAGGTTTTGGACCTCTGTCCTCCAGAGAGAAGTTCAGATACGTCACAGAGTCTTCAGCCACTCTGACAAACAGACAATAACATTTTGTTTAGTCACTTTCTCCGTCTATCATTTTTATCATGTTATTGTCATAGTTTGTTGACTGCTGGTAATAATGCTGGTCGTCTCTCTAATCAGTCCCTCCAGAAAAACGCGATTATGCGACCATGTGATTTTATGCATAATCAGCCAAGGACAACATATTTATGCGGGGGTCGCATTTTTTCAAATATGCCGCACTTTCGCCGCATAAAATCCCAATTTCAGGAAGCAAAATTTGCGGAGGTAGCATGATTTCATAATAATAATAATTTTCGTTGCAAAAAAGTCACATATATCTTAGCAGAAAGTTGAAAAATGTTGCGTTTACTTCACACAAGTAAATTGCCATTATTTCCCAATGGGAACCTTATGAAGTGACGTAATTGCGCGACGTGAACATCATCTGTGAAGCCCGCGGTGAAACCAGGATGAAGGACGCAAATCATTCTCATCTGCCAACAAAAATAAGCGCAAAAGACATCAAGGTTAAGCAGTTAAGGTTAACCTCAAGGTTAACGCGAAGCAGTTACCCGGTGTGTTACATGACAGTAGGGGCAAATTATTTTGAGAGAGGGATGAGGATGGCGAATGATAGGCCAGTGTTAGACTAAGCAGTTAGCTTTCATTTTCAGAGTGGACTGTTGTAGTTTAATTCAGAAGTTGATGCATCTCTACAGTTGTAAGATTGTACTTTTTTGTTACAGAATAGTAGGCTACCAAAACCTTACAGTTGTAAGTACATTAGTAGTATGTAAAATAATTTACGTTGCAATAAAAGATTGCACTTTGCAATTCCTGTAAAACAGCATTTGTATATTTTATTTGTATTCATTTTTACTGAAGTAAAGTTAGTTGAATATTCCTTTTGTAAAGCTAGAGAACTTGTTTGACTCAATGTTTTGTAAGTTTGGGCCATGTGTTAATTAAGGTCTGAAATAAAACAGAATGAGAACTTAATTATTCTGTGATTTAGTATGCTTGCTTATCATAGGAAGTCATAAGACTAGCCTAGTGAGAACAGAGTGTTGGGGGGGGGGTCACCTTTTTTTCTCTTTTTCATCAAACCGCAGTTTTTGCAAGTTCCCGCAATTTCATCGCATAAGATTGCAAAAATATCCCGCATATTCCATCGCATTTTTAAGAAAACCTGGCGCAAAATCAAGGATTTTTGCCCACGACAATCACAAAAAAAAGTCAGTGTTTTTCTGGAGGGACTGTCTAATGAAGTCATTAAAACAGAATCTACAGGAGAAAGTGAGTAAGTTATGGACAGAACAGAGCAAGACATTTAGATTTTAGTTTTATGTCAAATGTCTTGTGTTGTGATTTCCGTCATACAGAGGTGAAGAGCAGATCAAGAAGGACAGATGTTTTTGATAAATGTGACTCACAGACTGATCGCCAGATCAACGGAGAACTGCACCGGGACGCTCTTCCTCACCACCGTATCACTCATGTTACCATTGTTATCACTGTGAACAAATACAGAATTTACTCACAGCTGAACATGAACTGCAATAAAGTCATTCTTCTTAACCTTCATGACATATGGTCAGCCCAGATATCTGCGGAAGTATGACTAACTACAAAGTCCTAACAACAAATTAGTTAATGAACCTGATTCACCTGTTGGCAGTGATCATCATCTCCAACCGGTCAGACCAATCGTTATCCCATTTTGTCACACGGAAGGTTCCCAGAAACTGAGTCTAGAATACAGTAGAAACCAAATGTTGGTAACAACACCAAGGTCATGGGTTCATGGGCTGTAGTAACTGTAAAGATATATTCTGTTAATTTTGCCACAATTTTAACACTTATAGCAATAATATGCAGAAAATGTGTATGAAAAGAAAAGAATCTGTGTGTGTGATTCTGTCTTACTGTGGTGCCACTGCGGTACACTGGTAGATTGATGCTGCAGGATGTTCTGTTCGTAGCACCGCTGTCTTCATCACCACAGCTGATTCGAGTCAGACTCGGCTGTTTATTCAACACAAACACACAATTTATTCAAAGTTCTTCCATGAAACTCTACATGGTGCAGTCTGCTAGGTTCTAGCTTAATCTGATATAATCACATGATTTTTCACATTTTGCAGCTGACTGGTTTCTTTTGCATCAGCAGCCAATGAGCTTGCTGCACAACATTCAAATACTTGGGTTGAGTGCTTCAGAAACCCTCCACCTTCCTCAGCTCCACCTGTATAGATCTGCTACAGGGTAATTTCATGTATTATATGTGAGTTATATCATATGTTAAAAGTGCAGCA